>NC_062537.1:22131178-22136178 GCF_022655615.1 Tachysurus fulvidraco
ACCCTGTAATATACACAGTAACACACACAGTAACACACCCTGTAATACACGCAGTAACACACACAGTAACACACCCTGTAATACACACAGTAACACACACAGTAACACACCCTGTAATACACGCAGTAACACACACAGTAACACACCCTGTAATATACACAGTAACACACACAGTAACACACACAGTAACACACCCTGTAATACACGCAGTAACACACGCAGTAACACACCCTGTAATATACACAGTAACACACAGTAACACACACCCTGTAACACACACTGTAATACACACAGTAACACACCCTGTAATACACACAGTAACACACAGTAACACACCCTGTAATACACGCAGTAACACACAGTAACACACCCTGTAATACACGCAGTAACACACGCAGTAACACACCCTGTAATATACACAGTAACACACACAGTAACACACCCTGTAATACACACAGTAACACACAGTAACACACCCTGTAATACACGCAGTAACACACAGTAACACACCCTGTAATACACGCAGTAACACACGCAGTAACACACCCTGTAATATACACAGTAACACACACAGTAACACACCCTGTAATATACACAGTAACACACACAGTAACACACACAGTAACACACAGTAACACACACAGTAACACACAGTAACACACCCTGTAACACACAGTAACACACACAGTAACACACACAGTAACACACCCTGTAACACACAGTAACACACAGTAACACACACAGTAACACACCCTGTAACACACAGTAACACACACAGTAACACACAGTAACACACAGTAACACACACAGTAACACACAGTAACACACAGTAACACACACAGTAACACACACAGTAACACACAGTAACACTCCCTGTAATACACACAGTAACACACCCTGTAACACACAGTAACACACACAGTAACACACACAGTAACACACAGTAACACACACAGTAACACACACAGTAACACACACAGTAACACACACAGTAACACACACAGTAACACACAGTAACACACAGTAACACACACAGTAACACACACAGTAACACACACAGTAACACACCCTGTAACACACACTGTAACACACAGTAACACACAGTAACACACACAGTAACACACACAGTAACACACACAGTAACACACCCTGTAACACACACTGTAACACACAGTAACACACAGTAACACACACAGTAACACACACAGTAACACACACAGTAACACACACAGTAACACACACAGTAACACACACAGTAACACACCCTGTAACACACACTGTAAGTATACAGGGTTTTGTTCCATTAAGACTTTAATTGATTTTCTGATGTGATTAAATGCAGGTGGATTTTTGCTGAATCTATAAACCTGAGATGTTGAGTTTAAACCGCACATAATCACACACATGCCATGATTCCTACAGTATACTCACTCAGGTGGTCTCACTACTCACGACTCACTCAGGTGGTCTCACTACTCACGACTCACTCAGGTGGTCTCACTACTCACGACTCACTCAGGTGGTCTCACTACTCACTCAGGTGGTCTCACTACTCACTCAGGTGGACTCACTACTCACTCAGGTGGACTCACGACTCACTCAGGTGGACTCACGACTCACTCAGGTGGACTCACGACTCACTCAGGTGGTCTCACTACTCACTCAGGTGGACAGGGTTCTGTGTTACAGGGCCTCTGGTTCTCCGGCGGTTTTCCATCAGGATCACAGTAGCTATTCTGTACCACCGAGTTGTCGTCCATCCTTCTGCAAACCACCTCCTGTTTCTGTGAACCTGTGAACAGTCACAGCAAAGTCACATCATATCTGTGAGCTCCAGAAGCCTCTCTGAGACGACTGCAAAGTGTTGTGTTGTGTTGTGTTGTGTTGTGTTGTGTTGTGTTGTGTTGTGTTGTGTTGTGTTGTGTGTCCATGCGGTCGGCCTGCGCGCTCTCAGGACGAGCCGCTTCCTCCGGTGAGCCGCCTGCTGACGGAGCGCTCGGTGCCCAGAGAAGGACAGCGCTGGATAATGTTCCCCTCAGTGGTATTTCTAGGTGTGTAAATGCCTCAGTTTTTAAGTGAGTGTCTTGCTGAATGACTTTTACAGAGAAGCCCTTCTTTTCTTTGGCTCTTGATTGTGAGATCAGTTCGGTGAGTCGGAGCCATCAGTGCTGCACCGTGTGCTCAGCAGACCGAGCCCGAGCCAGCAGTGCTGCACCGTGTGCTCAGCAGACCGAGCCCGAGCCAGCAGTGCTGCACCGTGTGCTCAGCAGACCGAGCCCGAGCCAGCAGTGCTGCACCGTGTGCTCAGCAGACCGAGCCCGAGCCATCAGTGCTGCACCGTGTGCTCAGCAGACCGAGCCAGCAGTGCCGTGCCGCACAGGGCCTCAGGGGGGGGAATATATATGAAAAGCTGAAGTTAAATCTGATGAATGCCAAGACTGGGCGGCCTGCAAGGCCACCGTGTGTGTGTGTGTGTGTGTGTGTGTGTGTGTGTGTGTGTGTGTGTGTGTGTGTGTGTGTGTGTGTGTGTGTGTGTGAGAGAGAGAGAGAGAGAGAGAGAGAGAGAGAGAGAGCAAGGGGGGAAGAATATTCTACCCAATCAGCCGTGTCGAGGAAACCCGTTATTATTGTGAGAAAGTAAGAAGGCGTCGTGTCCTCTGAGCCGTCAGAGTGTTTTGTCTGCTGCTGACTCACAGTGACTCTGTAATAATAATAAGGCGAGTCAGGTTGGAGCTCACACTTACTGTGTCCCTGCACCATCATGCAATAAAACAGACTGAGTCGGGAGTCTGAGAGGCTTCCAGTCCAGTGTTGTGAGTTTTACTCTAAATAAGGCTTCTCTAAATAAACCTGTGAACAATGAAGCGGTGTGAAGAACAGAACCAACTCAAGCCAACAATGTGGAGTGGTGTAGCTGTGATGGAGGGCGTTAAGGGGTTACTCCAACAGCTTATAGGGTTACTCCAACAGCTTATAGGGTTACTCCAACAGCTTATAGGGTTACTCCAACAGCTTATGGGGTTACTCCAACAGCTTATGGGGTTACTCCAACAGCTTATGGGGTTACTCCAACAGCTTATGGGGTTACTCCACCAGCTTATAGGGTTACTCCAACAGCTTATAGGGTTACTCCAACAGCTTATGGGGTTACTCCAACAGCTTATGGGGTTACTCCACCAGCTTATGGGGTTACTCCAACAGCTTATAGGGTTACTCCAACAGCTTATAGGGTTACTCCAACAGCTTATAGGGTTACTCCAACAGCTTATGGGGTTACTCCAACAGCTTATAGGGTTACTCCACCAGCTTATGGGGTTACTCCAACAGCTTATGGGGTTACTCCAACAGCTTATGGGGTTACTCCAACAGCTTATAGGGTTACTCCAACAGCTTATGGGGTTACTCCAACAGCTTATGGGGTTACTCCAACAGTATAGTGCTATAAGCAGTAAGAAAGGCTGAGGCTTAAATCGTCACTGTAGAATTCAGACGAAAGGCTTAAACATCTTCACCTCGTCTTCCTCCATAGTGTACATGAGGTGGAGTTGAAGGGGCACTTAGTGTACCCTCTCTGGGGGTCTCACTCTGCCCACCCCCTTACCCCTCTCACTCTGCCCACCCCCTTACCCCTCTCACTCTGCCCACCCCCCTTACCCCTCTCACTCTGCCCACCCCCCTTACCCCTCTCACTCTGCCCACCCCCCTTACCCCTCTCACTCTGCCCACCCCCTTACCCCTCTCACTCTGCCTAACCCCCTTTCCCCTCTCACTCTTCCCAACCCCCTTTCCCCTCTCACTCTGCCCACCCCCCTTACCCCTCTCACTCTGCCCACCCCCTTACCCCTCTCACTCTGGCTAACCCCCTTACCCCTCTCACTCTGCCCACCCCCCATACCCCTCTCACTCTGCCGAACCCCCTTACCCCTCTCACTCGGCCCACCCCCGTTACCCCTCTCACTCTGCCCACCCCCCTTACCCCTCTCACTCTGCCCACCCCCCTTACCCCTCTCACTCTGCCCACCCCCCTTACCCTCTCACTCTGCCCACCCCCTTACCCCTCTCACTCTGCCTAACCCCCTTACCCCTCTCACTCTGCCCACCCCCCTTACCCCTCTCACTCTGCCACCCCCCTTACCCCTCTCACTCTGCCACCCCCTTACCCCTCTCACTCTGCCTAACCCCCCTACCCCTCTCACTCTGCCCACCCCCCCTTACCCCTCTCACTCTGCCTAAACCCCCTTACCCCTCTCACTCTGCCCACCCCCCTTACCCCTCTCACTCTGCCCACCCCCCTTACCCCTCTCACTCTGCCCACCCCCCTTACCCCTCTCACTCTGCCCACCCCCCTTACCCCTCTCACTCTGCCTAACCCCCCTACCCCTCTCACTCCACATCACTTCTCTCACACTACACTTCTGTCTGCTGCAGTTTTGAATGTTTTCAGTGGCTGCAGCTTGAGATGGAAAGCGAGTAGAAAAGGAAAACTATTTGTTGTTGTAAGGAAGCCATTTGTGTCTGGCGAGGCTGAGCACGGTCTGGTTGTGTTTGAGGTGAGAGCTCACATTAATGTGTGGTTCTGGCTTTCAGACCATCAGATCTCAGACCTCAGACTGTGCCCTGAATTTAGATAGCAGAGAAAGGAGTAAGTATTCACCCCCCACCCCCCCAGCCCCCCTTTACTTTTTCACATTTTGAATTTTTACAATCCTGGAACTGAGATGATCCTAACTGGCATCTTACATCATGGAGTGAGTTTTTAAAATGATATCCAGTTTTTCCAGTTTTCCAATTTTTACACGTTACACACATGGACAAATGTGGAAGAGTTCAAATATTAAATAAACACACACCTGTATCTGAGTGTCTGATTTCACCTGGCAGCTGTACAGGTGTGAGGTGCACCTGTGAGTATACGTGTGTGTGTGGTGCCCTGATGTGTGCTTGTGTGCGTGTGTGTGCACCCGTGGTGTGTGCGAGTGTGTGTGTGTGTGTGTGTGTGT
>NC_062538.1:0-17500 GCF_022655615.1 Tachysurus fulvidraco
AGTCTTTTTACTATGGACTTCCTCTGCCCTATGTTCACTAATCCCAAGAAAACTTCTTGTTCTGCTCCTTGGCTTTCAGATGTGCTGCGCAACAATCGAAGAGAGCTAAGATAATCAGAGAGAAAGTGGAAGAAATCACAACTTGATGCAGATCTTGATTTTTACAGAACACTTCTTGTCAAGTTCTCCTCAGATGTGACTTCTGCCAAGACTTCCTTCTACAAGGAAAAGCTTGAAGCTTCCTCACATGACCCTCGGAAATTCCACAACATCATCTCTTCTCTGCTCAACCCCCCGGCTCCACCTTCTTCATCCTCCCTGACTGCAGAAGACTTTGCTTCTTTCTACTAGGAGAAGATTGAGGAAATCTGCCGGACCTTCACTTCAGCCCCGACTGCACTTACATCTCAGAGTATGCATTCCTCTACACCTTCGTTGTCACATTTCTCAACTGTGGCAGCAGAAGAGATTTTACAACTCATCCAGTCCTGCAATCCTACCACCTGCCCATTGGATCCGCTCCCTACCACTATGCTCCAGACCATCTCACAAGACCTCTTGCCCTTCATTTCCACTATCGTCAATAGATCCATAGCATCTGGTCAGGTACCAACTACTTTCAAGAGAGCAAGGGTTATTCCCATCCTAAAGAAACCTGCTCTGGATCCATCAGACATCAGTAACTACAGACCGGTATCACTTCTCTCATTTCTTTCAAAAATTCTTGAACGCATTGTCTATAATCACCTGTCTGTCTATCTCTCACAGAACAACCTCCAAGACCCCAACAGTCTGGCTTTAAAGCAGCTCACTCTACAGAGACAGACCTTTTGGATGTCTCTGAGAAGCTACATACTGCTAGATGAGCCAAACTGTCATCCGTCCTTATCCTCCTTGACCTTTCAGCAGCGTTTGATACGGTCAACCACAAGACTCTCTTATCCACCCTCAGGAGTCTTGGGATTTGCGGATCAGCTTGGGAATGGTTTGCCTCCTACCTGGAAGGGCGCTCATATCAGGTAACATGGAGGGGAGTGACATCTGCTCCACACAGACTCTCCACTGGTGTCCCACAGGGCTCAGTACTTGGTCCTCTTCTTTTCTCCCTGTATACCCACCCACTGCTATGCTGATGATACACAACTTATCTTCTCTTTCCCACCCTCAGATGCCACAGCTTCTGACCGGATCTCAACATGTCTGGCAGAAATTTCATCATGGATGACTGCTCATCAGTTAAAGCTCAATCCTAGCAAAACTGAACTGCTGTTCATCAGGTGATTCATCCCCAGGTCATGATCTTGCTATATCCTTGCACAACGATCTGATCTCCCCTTCAGCCACAGCTCACAACCTTTGGGTACCCATGGACAATCAACTGTCCTTTTCCTCTCATGTTGCTAATGTGACTCGCTCATGTCGGTTTCTTCTCTACAACATTAGAAGGATTCGGCCATTTTTGTCCACACAGACTGCTCAGGTACTTCTTCAGTCTCTCTTGTCATTTCTAGACTGGATTACTGTAACACACAGCTGGCAGGTCTACATATGAACTCAATCCGTCCTCTGCAAATGATCCAAAATGCAGCTGCATGGCTTGTTTACAACCTGCCTAAGTTCTCACATACCACCCCGTTGCTGCGATCCCTCCACTGGCTTCCGGTAGCTGCACGCATCCGATTCAAACACTGATGCTGGCCTACAAAGCCAAATATGGACCAGCTCCCTCTTACCTCAAAGCCCTCATCATTCCTCGCACTGCACCCCGCAACCTCCGATCTACCAGCACTGCTCGACTGGTTCCACCATCTCTCAGAGTAAGAGGCAAGTATACTACAAGACTCTTCTCTGTTCTGGCACCAAGGTGGTGGAATGAACTTCCCCTAGAGGTCCGGACAGCTGAGTCACTGGCTATTTTCAAGCGGCGGTTGAAGACCTACTTATTCAGGAAACACTTCAACTAGCACTTCTTTCCTTATCTATTGCATTTAAAAAAAAAAAAACCTTTGACACTTTTTCATTGTAACTTTGAACAAATGTTTTAAACTCATGGTATCTTAAGTATGTAACCTAGTGAACCAGCATTAATGTATTCAATGTTAGAGATTTAAGCACTTATGTACGTCGCTCTGGATAAGGGCGTCTGCCAAATGCTGTAAATGTAAATGCAAATATCCCGCCCTGTACACGCCCATTTTTACACGCCCATTACACACTCCACAACTGCGCGGGCACAAGAGTGGACCTCATTATAATTAGTTTCCTCTGCGCTCTGTGTGTTTAAAAATGGGGTGAGGAGCCAGCGTCTCAGGGGTAGTCACTGGGGTAGCCACTGGGGTAGCCACTGTCGCCTGCGGGTTATAATTATATTAAAAACAACATTGTTACATTTTCTACTTTTTAATATTGTTAAACTCACCAAGAAGCCAGCCATCACGTAGCTACTGCGCCTGCATTTAGTCTGTTCCCTACACTGTTATGTGTCAAGATAAAGGAATCATGTGTTGAACCAGGCCAGCATGCCACAATGTTTTTGAGGGTCGTGTTGGAGTCACATATGATTTGCACATTAATAGAATGCACATGCTTTCTGTTAACATAAGCAAATTCATTTTCAGATGGTGTCCTTATAGCAACATGAGCGCAGTCAATTGTGCTGATTACATTTGGGAAACCAGACATTGCTGCAAAATTTCATTTTAGTTTCGGCCTATTCTCGCACAGTGTAGGGGAACCTGATGTATCTCACACAGTGTAGGGGAACCTGATGTATCTCACACAGTGTAGGGGAACCTGATGTATCTCACACAGTGTAGGGGAACCTGATGTATCTCACACAGTGTAGGGGAACCTGATGTATCTCACACAGTGTAGGGGAACCTGATGTATCTCGCACAGTGTAGGGGAACCTGATGTATCTCGCACAGTGTAGGGGAACCTGATGTATCTCACACAGTGTAGGGGAACCTGATGTATCTCGCACAGTGTAGGGGAACCTGATGTATCTCGCACAGTGTAGGGGAACCTGATGTATCTCGCACAGTGTAGGGGAACCTGATGTATCTCACACAGTGTAGGGGAACCTGATGTATCTCACACAGTGTAGGGGAACCTGATGTATCTCACACACAGTGTAGGGGAACCTGATGTATCTCACACACAGTGTAGGGGAACCTGATGTATCTCACACACAGTGTAGGGGAACCTGATGTATCTCACACACTGTAGGGGAACCTGATGTATCTCACACACTGTAGGGGAACCTGATGTATCTCACACAGTGTAGGGGAACCTGATGTATCTCACACAGTGTAGGGGAACCTGATGTATCTCACCCATTGTAGGGGAACCTGATGTATCTCACACAGTGTAGGGGAACCTGATGTATCTCACACAGTGTAGGGGAACCTGATGTACTGACTACCCATATTAAGTATACCATTCCAAACGACAGATATTATGGCACTCGGGGACGGCTGTGATATACCAGACCAATAGGGTGAGATGATAGATTCCAATAGAATTATTTCATATACGAAAAGGTCTTAGAGACAAAGTTGAGGATTACTTATAGTTTTTTTTATATAAATAATTTACCTGTCTGCCAATTCCCACTGGAAACAGCCGGTTGCCAAGAACCCCAGAGTGGTGAGGACTTGTATTTGGACTGGGATGGCATGGTTCCGGCGTGTTGCCCTCTCTAATACTGGACCCAATTCAACACATAGATCTAAGAGCACAGCTCTAGGGAATCTAAATCAGCTTATTAGCCAGTCATCATCATGGGCAATTAGACTGATCGTTAACACCTTGAAAAAAATCACAGAACTAATATGTGGGCGAAAATTTAAGACGAAAATGTTATAGTGAACACATGCTTCTACGGTTTTGTAATGAACACCGTAATAGTTAGGACCGATGATGAGGAGCGATTGTGCTTCATGACTGTATTTGCAGACTTTGACATTTTATGATATATGTACATTAAGGAAAATATTTAGTTTTTACACTGTGTTCTGCAGTTCTCTAATAAAAGGGTATTTCATGCTATTCTGTATGACGTAGTCGCTCCATCTCCTCCCGTTGTGACTGTAAGGCAGCGCTGATTATTCATTCATTCATTCATTCATCTTCTACCGCTTATCCGAACTACTCGGGTCACGGGGATCCTGTGCCTATCCTCAGGCGTCATTGGGCATCGAGGCAGGATACACCCTGGACGGAGTAGCGCTGATTATTATTATTATTATTAATACATTTTGAATTACGTTTGGATTTTACTAGAACAATCAGCACAAATAACACTGTTGGATTTAATCCTCATGATAATGTGGATATAACGCATGAAATGGAGTGAAAATTAAATGTCATTCATTTTTATAATCGTTCGTCTCACATTTATTTTCTACAATCTAACTTCAGTTCACGACCTCACCATCTGTGTCGCCAATTCCCTTTGTGTCCAGAATGTGCGTACGCACGTCTCACATTTTCCCGTCAAGTTTGTTTTTTTATAGATCACAACCTTTATGCGAAAAACTGGCGTACGCACGTTTCCAGCCCCGTTTTGTGCGAACGCACGCTTTATAAATGAGACCCCAGAGCAGGTGAGTTTGCTGGCCAGTCAGGCATTCAATGTTTTTATTAAACAGGTTTAATTCGAGACGTTATTATTTGTATTGTTTCATATTAATGTATCTTTTAAAACATTTGTCATTTTTGATTTTTCAACTTTTAACATGGCAAAATAACTACAGTGCAAATAAGTCTCAGGCACGCGTCACGTGCGGCTTTGCGTTGCTATGAGAACACGTGTGCCAACATGGAGCTTCCGGCGTGATCAAGGAGGCGCGTTGTGTTGCTTAGCGACGCAAAGAAACAGTGAAAAAAAAACGCTGCGCGAGCTCGAGTGGTGTTACTGTGTATTTTTGACGGTAGAGAAAGTTACTCATAGTTTTGATTAAATTCTGACTAATATTTCGAGGAAATCATTTTTTGTCACACACAGACTTCGGATAAAGATCTAGAACGAGAGAAGAAGATACTGAAATTAGTGCTGAAATATTCGGTGTTAAGAAGTTTTCAAAATAAAAAAACAATTTGGCGATTTGATGAGATTCTGATTCTGATTCCGGTCGACTTTTGTTGTGGAACGTTTGCTCGGATTTTGTTTCTACCCGTGTCGGTTATTTAAGGCACAAGCTAGGCGCTGTAAACAGAAGCGCGGTTGCAGGTGATTTTATAAAAGAGATAAAGCAGCTTTTGGACATTTAGAGTTATGTTTAAAAACACGTTTCAAAGCGGCTTCTTGTCCATTTTGTACAGCATCGGAAGCAAACCTCTACAAATATGGGATAAAAAGGTAAAGCTCATGCACCGAATAACGGTCATTTAGTTCATTTAGTTCGACTGATATTATTATATTCTTATATAGTTTTATGTCAAGTCAGTCACTCTGTCTGTAATCTTACACAAAGTTTTAATGCTCACTCACTATCATGACACTAACTGTACAACAGTCTATGTATCTCTCTCTCTCTAGCTTTATCAGTTTGGGTATTTATATATTAACATAAAACTGTGTTTTCAGGTGAGAAATGGCCATATAAAGCGCATTACAGACAACGACATCCAGTCACTAGTGCTTGAGGTAGAAGGAACCAATGTCAGGTAGGCATTAAGATGTAGCTGGACCTCAGTGTCCTATTCATTCATTAAGATTAGCCTCATTACTGTTTCTCTTACTTTCACAGCACGACCTACATCACATGCCCAGCAGATCCAAAGAAAACCCTGGGCATCAAACTTCCCTTCCTGGTCATGATAATAAAGAATCTGAAGAAATATTTTACATTTGAAGTTCAGGTAGAGAAAACTGAAGCCGTACATACCACCAAATAATGTTCCACAAACCACATAACATCTACCAAGTGATGGGCAGATGTTACTTTCCATTTCAGCAATCAGTAATTACACGCCAGTGTGTATGGTGCTGTATCTCAGAACCGCTAATTTGTTTTGTCTCAGGTGTTGGACGATAAAAACGTGCGGCGGCGATTCCGAGCCAGTAACTACCAGAGCACCACACGGGTGAAACCCTTCATCTGTACCATGCCCATGCGGCTGGATGGCGGTTGGAACCAGATTCAGTTTAACCTGTCCGACTTCACACGGAGAGCTTACGGCACCAACTACATCGAGACACTGCGAGTACAGGTAGCAAAACATCTTCGCTATACTCAGAATAGCAGTCTGCATGTCAATCCTTATCCTAAACATAATCTTTAATAGCACCCAGGAGTTGTTTTGTGACGAGATGACGTTGATTTATACTTTTATTCTTAACCGTTTCCTTTTTTTTTTTTCCTAAAATTTGTATTCATTTAATATAAAATTTTAGTAAACAATCATTTTTTATTATGTTAGTTTCAAAAATAACCTTTAATTACATTTGAAGTTTCTCTTACTTTGATTTGATTCAGGTCATCTGAGTTGTTTCATTTCTTTTGTGCATTCAGAAAATATTTTGCTGATTTAAAGGACGTCTATTATACAATTAAATCTGACTCGGATCTATGAATAAAAGTAGTACAGGTTACTTGCACTGAGTGCTATGACATATTTCTGTTCTTTAATAGCTTTTTACATTCTGCAGTACCATCAGACAGCAACATTGCACAATGCTGGTTTCTAGTAAAAGGAATTTTACAGCCTGACACCATTCTCCAGCATACTAAGTGTCATACAAGTTTTCGTACATATATGATTACCATCGTCGGCGAGTGTAAAATTGAACCGTTGCCACTGCAGTAAATGAGTCGGAAGAAGAAGTGCCTTAATCCAGAAGCCCATTAGGACAAATAAGTTCGTCAGTTATATTTTTGAATGTTTTTTTGAATGTTTTTCTGAATATTACTGACCTCATCTTCCAGATCCACGCGAACTGTCGCATAAGAAGAGTGTACTTTTCTGACAGACTGTACTCGGAGGACGAGCTGCCAGCCGAGTTTAAACTCTATTTGCCAGTACAAAACAAAACAAAGGTAAGTCCATGTTCATATGAGCTCTTCCTCTAGTGCACCACCATTGTTACACATTCTAAGTATTATTTTATACACCAAGCACAATTTGAGAGCAAAAGAATAACACAGTGAGACGTGCTGTTATACAGTCCTAAAAGGAACGGTTCTGTAAAAAACTGGTTCAATCGCTTGCTTAATATGCAATCTGGTTTCCCAAAATAGGTCTTTTTAGAGAATTATATTGAAATGTTCATTATAAAGAACATCATATTATTGTTAGTAGTAGTATTAATAATATATACAGAACATTCTAACACAGTATAAACTGATTTAAATAAAAACATTGACAAAGTTGTTAAAACTCCTCCATTTGACTTGACTGAAATTAATGCATCAAATATTCAATTTTATTTTTAAATCATTCATCAGTCACACATTGATGACAAATCTGTTGCACAGTGTTATCTGCATAGAGATACAGTTATTGGGCAGTGATGGCTCAAGTGGTTAAGCCTCTTGATTGCTGATTGGAAGATCAGGGTTCAAGCTCTAGCACTGTCAAGCTGCCACTGTTGGGCCCTTAAGCAAGGCCCTTAACCTTCTCTGCTACAGGGTTGCTGTATCATGGCTGACCCTGTGCTCTGACCCCAACCTCCAAAGTTGGGATACGAGAAGAAAAGAATTTGACGGCGCTGAAATGTAAATGTGACAAAATAAAGGCTTCTATACTATTCAAATTCCAAAAAAGTAATAATTTTACTGTACGCATTCTTTGAATTCAAGAACCGTGTTTGATGGTTTATGGGTGAATGAGACGTCCAAGTTCAGATCCCACAGGCATCTATCAGATTGACGTAATACACCGTGATCAAGTTGGTCACTTTGTGTTTTATTGCTGTTATGCCACTGCAGTTCACCACCGATCACAATGTATTTATTTAGCAGGTTCCTGTTACATTTATGTTTTTTTAATTGTATATTAGCTTTTTCTGTCTCTCTTTAGGGTAATATGACAAAAACCCAAAACAACCGGTCACTGGAGTTTCCTTCCTTCCTCACCTTATCAATGATTGTACATTCTTCTTTCTCAGATAACAGCACATTTATTAGTGTGAGGTTGTCACTATACAAGCCTTTGTTTAAGTTGTTACCATAGAAACGGTGCCATATTTGAAACACCTTTTATATGCTGCTGTTTTTGAAAAATGATTTTGACCAATCAGGATTGAGAGACTGACAGCTCTGTGGGATAAACTGAACAGTACAGAGTCACAGTCTGTATTTCTGTAGGTTTGATCTGTTCATCATACTAACGTTTCCTTTTGCTTTGATTTTTTTCAGCAATAACGTGGCACATCTGAACCCTTCCATCACTCCAGACCTGTTTTAACTGCAGTTTTTTTTTTTCCTTACACCATACATCCATCCAGTCACATGACATTGTCTCATTTAGAATATGTGCAGTGTGAGCTAGCAATCCAGACTAAACTGTGAAACCAACCTTCACATCAATGAGGATAAAATATTTTATAACTCGTGTTAAACTCACGCAAGACGTCGTTGGATTGATCAGCTGCCACAGTGGAGTCAGTGCACCGGTGGTAACAGCACTGTGACTTTAATTTGTTTTCAAATCTGTACATGGTTTATGTTAACGGTCACGGGACATAAATGGTATTTATATAATCACCTCACTAACATAAAACCTCTTATGAAACTCTATAATGTTTCAGCCATTAAAGGCTATTAAAGTCATAAATCTTACAAAGTCGGATTGATTCACGGATTGATATTTTTGGGAAAAAAAAGAGTCAAATCTGGTCCAGTGTCACAAAAGGACTAACGTATGTTTCCAAACATTCAAAAAATTTGTGTGAATTGTAATTAATTTCTATAAGTTACTGATACTTATTTGTTAATAATAATGAGATGAAGATAATGTTCATAAACTCTGTCTCTCTCCCTGACCGTCTCTCTTGAGAGACAAATGTTCGTCTCTGTCACATATGACACAATTCCCTTGGCTATTTTCAACAAATCAAATAATTCTTATAAAAAGCAGAATCAGTTTTTACCGTTATGTAAATGTCATACTTTCCCTAAGACTATTATATCTCACTTAACTGTGGTCTTTGAAAAGTGGCCTGATGTATAAGATAAGTAATATAACCTTCAAAATCCTATTCATGTTCTGCTGGAGTGAGATGTGTCTCGTAGGAGCAAAGTCTGGGCGTTTGTTTGACTTCTATTAGATGGGATCAAAATCCCATTGACATTAAATGTAATAACTTTAAGTATGTCAATATTTATGTTTTTCTTCTTTGGTTATAAATCAAACAAACTTGAAGAGTTTTGAACAAAGGGCCGGTGTAACAAATAGGAAAAGTTGTGGAGTTTCTGGTGTGGAGTCTTGTTTTAAAAGATATATTTACAAGGGCTCAAAAAAACTTTTTGGGTCATTTCTCAAAACATTCATTCACTCATTCATCTTCTACCGCTTATCTGAACTTCTCGGGTCACGGGGAGCCTGTGCCTACCTCAGGCGTCATCGGGCATCGAGGCAGGATACACCCTGGACGGAGTGCCAACCCATCACAGGGCACACACACACTCTCTCATTCACTCACACACACACACACACACACACACACACACACACACACACACACACACACACACACAAAATTTAGCTTGAATCTGTGATACAAAGAGTTCCTAGAACACCCGATTTATTGTTTATCTTTTGAGTAACAAAACTGTCCAAATTCACAATGGAGAGGATTTTCCTTAGAATAATCCAAGCCATGAGCATAGATTGTAACCATCATCTCAGAGTTGCCTGTTGCCATATAGTACAATAGGTATATGTTGATTTTTTTTACTCATATCAGTCTACTTTCCCTTAAAGGTCATCTTACAAATTTTGTAGCTTAAGGGATCCTTGAAGAGTAAATCACGCAGTGCGGTATCCCAGCGTCCATTCATACACACAAGGAGAGACAACTTGAGTCAGAAGTCAAAAATGATGTGAGATTGTCAGTAATAATAATATATATGTTTATCATTTTGTGTGTAATAACAACTTGTTTCCATCTAATAAAATATATTTACAATGCAACTAATCACTATAATCACTATTATCAAATCACTATAAAGCATGTCCAATAAAATTGATTTATTAAGCAATGAATCACAAATTGAGTAAATAAAAAAACTTATTTGAATAATCCATAAAGGTTAATTGCAGTTCCATGCAGGAATCTTATTTGTTTTGTTTTGGAAATATATAAGATCAATTGTAATAACCTACCATAAGGAAAGATTTTCAAAAGTTACTGCAGTTTTGTTTAAAATCATCACTAGATGGAGCCAAATTCCCTAATTTGAAGGCGTTAGTTTTCTACCAATGAAAAAGACAAGAAAAAACTGTTGGCAGTGAGTCACAGCTCATGTACTGTGCACATGCAATCTGCCAAATGTAAAAAATAATCAGAAAGCTCATACAAACACTACTTTTTCACTATCAAAATATAATTTAAAAAATATTAGTTATAGTAATCCATTTTGAGTAGTTTTTTTTTTTTTTATGGATTTGTGTGAAATTTATTAAATGTATTTCATTCAGACATTTTAGCAACAACCTTTTGCTTGTTAAGGTCACTGTGGATCTGAAACATAACCTAGTTAGCTGACTGTGACGTGGGAATATATCTTGTATTGGACACCAGCCCACCACAGCTCACCACAGCTCACCACAGCCCACCACAGCCCACACCAGCCCACCACAGCCCACCACAGGTCACCTTGCACACACACATTCACACCAAGGGGCAATTTAGAGTTGTGGTGTTTTTGTTTTTGTTTTGTGCCAAACCATCTACACCATGTTTCTCGAGAGTGTGAAGAATTTAGACTGCCATTTAAAAATACATTCAGACACTGGGACAGCATATAAAATTTCACAAAGGCAGTCACCAGACCACAGGATCCACAGTTTTTCATAAAAAAATATTTTTTTATTTATTATAAATTTGTGGTGATAATGAATTCAGTAGCTTTGGTTACATCATCACATCCTGTTCCCCGACACAATTACTAGATGTACAAGCCATGTTTATAAAGAAGTATTTCAAACTGTCTGAATTTCAAAATAAAGCACTCTAGAGTTTCCCCTAACCGAGTTTTTATTTGTAACTGCAAATGTATTTACTCTCTTTTTTCTAAAAAGTTTAATTTTAACAGTCTGTTTCCCTAAAATGTAACTAAGACCTGCGACTTAACCTTGGGCAACTGAGATTATTTATCATCTTTGCCTGTTTCAGCAACAGCTGTCATTAAATACTCAGCAAAACAAAATACACCTACTTTTGTTGCTTCATTAAAGATCAACTATATTAGTTAAGAGTTTAGAAGTAAAATGTGAAGTGTAGATTTCACTGTTTTTGATGGTACCTGATTCAAGCTGTCATACCTGTAAAGATGATTGACAGCACTTGGTGGAAGTTCAGATAATGTTCAGAGGACACCGAATGTTGTTTGGATAGTTTACAGATTCCAAAAACCCCAGGAGATAGAAATATGAGATGAAGTTTAAAGCACACTTGCAATAATGGAGTTTCAAGGCTCAGAATAAAACGCATGCACAAAAAGTTTCCCATGATGTGCAACTCTATCTGTGACATTATATTACTATAATTGCAGTACTGGATAAAAATAGAAATCACTTAGGGTTCATTTAGGGTCAAGTACATCTTACATTTCATTTCAAAAGTATAAAATTACCTATTTATGTATTTTTTACTTTATCTATATCTTTATATGAGATATACATAAAAAAAACTGTAGCATTTCTCTTTGTATTTTTGTTGTTTTATGCTGGTGATTTATTCTGACACTGTTAAATAAAGAACAAATCCTAATTTAAAAGATGATCTTGAACAACTTGTACATTTTGTGTGTTCTATTAATAAAGATCATTTCTATAAAACTATTCCTTACCCTGGACAGCAGGGTCAATATGAGTATGACCAACAATGATAAACAATCTGACGTCAATTTCTGATCTTTCAATCTATCATAATACACTCATGTGTCAGAGCATGTAATTCTACAGGAAACACCTTCTAATTGAAGGAGTAAACTATTCATAAACCACATCATTTTCACATTTGTTCCATTATGTCATTGTGGCTGAACACTTTAAAGAAGTGCATTCAACTATTTTTACAGGTTGCAACAGAGGAAACCTTTTTTGAACAAGCCAATATGCAGAAACAAGGTAAGCTTAGACGATGTAGGTTTAATCGCACAGCAGCCATAGCAACTGTGGACACATGAGCATTGAACATTTGGTGTTGAAAATTATTTCAAAAGTGGTGAAACTTCTGTTTAGTGCTGAACAGTAATTATGGATTCAAAACATTTGAAATAAATTTCAACAATAAACACTGCTGCATAAAGCCTGTTTGATACGAGTTTCCTCTGCTGCACCCCGTAAAACTATTGCACGTTTCACCTGAGGCAAACATGGGTGAGGGTGGAATATATGAGGGGTGGGTGGCTGGATGGATGGAGGTGGGGTTGGGGGCCATGGGATGGCACAAAAGCATGTATTTCAAGTTATATGGGTTCTTTAGTTTCCAGTCATGTCGTCTGCTTTTGATTTTTGTCACAAGGACAAAAAAAAGTTTTTAAAAGAGAAAAAACGTATATTAGCCTCAGTAGCCCAGTTTAGAGAAATAATGTGTGAGTTCAAGACCAACTTGACTTAGATAGTATAAACATAGCATTTATGAGCCAACCGCATCAAAGGGAAAAGCAGGACAGTTAGAGACCTCCTGAAGTGGCTTTTCTGAGCAAGACTGACTGTTTATTAACTTTCCTTAAAATACACTGGAGCTGCCATGCAATACGTTTATTAAATGTCTTCATTAGAGCAGAAGAATTTCCTAAATACTAGCACTATAGTGTTACAGTGCAGTTTCTTTACAGTATATATTACTTTGCTGTTACAACATTTGCATTTGCACAGAGATTATCCATGGAGAATTTATGCATTTAAAAAGGATTGCCTCATTAAAATGAAGTGACATCATTATATTTAATGGAAATTTCCATTCTCATGCTATCATCATGGCACCAAAGCTCCATATTTCCTATTTCCTCTCTCACTCTCTCTGTATGCAGAGTAATTACCTGCACAGACATGGTGCTGAACAAAGTAATTACGGAGGGGCTGTAAATAGGAGGTCTAGACTTGATGTCTCTCTCTTACCCCTCCTGACCCCTTTTCTCCCATATACCCCAGCAGGTTATTGCTACGCTTAAAACAAACACACAGACTATTATTTTTAATCCACTGCAGATACAATTCCAATAGGGATTGAACAATATGAGTTCAAGCGTTTAAAAAGCTTAAACAAAGCAAGATTTACAAATTTAAAATAAATAAATGTGTTGTCATATAAGTTCTAATGTGTTTAATAAAACTACTGAAACTACTCAATATCATTTTTGCATTATTCCATGGTGGATTTATCAGAGCCTAACCTAAGCCTGACCTCGAGCATTCACAAGACTGTCTAATATGTTTCACCAAAACAAACAAGTAAACACCCAAGAACTACATTATTCTACCAAACTGTGCATTTTGGTATTGTTTAACTTTGAAATTGTCCAGCTCTTTAGACATGACACCTTTACTACTGTTTTGCCGCTCCACATCATGACCGTCCACATCATGACCCTCCACATCATGACCGTCCACATCATGACCCTCCACATCATGACCGTCCACATCAGGACCCTCCACATCATGACCGACCACATCAGGACCCTCCACATCATGACCGTCCACATCATGACCGACCACATCATGACCGACCACATCATGACCGTCCACATCATGACCGACCACATCATGACCCTCCACATCATGACCGTCCACATCATGACCGTCCACATCATGACCGTCCTCACTCAGCTTGCATACACAGAACAATAAGCAAAATAAAGCAAAACATGTAATTTATCTACATACATTCAACTTTGTCTTACAACAATCCACCATGATAAATAAAGTAATTTATACAGAGTTCAGAATTAGTTGGGGTGCTATGGAAGTTTCCCATGACAGAAATGTACGTCCAGAGAACATTAAATATACAAATATCTGTTAACAGGCTGTTAAAACCATGCAGAGAGCCTGCACACTGCCAGTAACTCAAACACAAACCAGTTATATTAAAATAGATAAATATGATTAAAATAAGTTATTTAAACAGAGAATAAAGATATTGGTTAAAGATGTTTTCTCACGCTGACATACAGCCTCGTCCCTAAAAGTCACAGATCTCCTTCAAGAACAATGTTCTTAAAGTTGTCATTCAATTTTTCAGGTGAGATTTCAAAGTGCACATTTCTCTGTGTTTCTTTTCACTTCTTCTCCTTTGTGAGGTGCATCTGGAGTTAATCTGCTCATTTCCTGACTAATATTACAGTGAACAATTATCTTCAGATCAGGAGACGGCGGAACTTGAAAGGCACTGCGTAGCTGAGGGCCGGCAGCAGATGAAAACTGGGTACATGTGACTCAACGTCTTAATGAAAGCAACCTGACGGTACCAACATGGCACACTGTTAACATGCAGAAAGCCAGTAAGTAGTTTTTCCTCCTCCATTGAATATCACTTATAGTTCCACTGGTTTGCTGTAAAAAAAAAAAAATGTGCACAAAAAATGCACAAAAGTGTGATTTGCTGCTCTTTTACTCTGCAATACAGCTTTTGTGCTTTTTTCTCAGAGAGTGTGTATTAGAATTAATTAGCATTAACTGGTAAGTAAAGGTTATTTTCTTTTTGGTTAAATGGCAGTGATCTAGGACTCACACCAGCTCTATGGAGACTGGCGTCTCTCACTTATTAAACACAGTGAGTCAGAAGTGAACGACTGAACCCGACTGCCCAGGGCAGGAAGAACTGCAGTATTGAAGAGGAACCTACTGACACGGTGTCAGATGACACACATGCACTATGCTGGAGTCTTTAGGGGCTCACAGTCACATTAGACCTGCACTTTATATAACAACAGAAGTGAATATTTCACATTACTACTACTAATAATAATAATATTCATAATAATAAAAAAAAAGGTAAGTAAAATTAAAAGACAACAAAGAAACATATAATCATGCATAAGTAACATTTGAACATTAGAAATTCTTTAATCCTCTTATTTGAATTTATGCTCTAGCCTCAGTAGCAAAATCTGATTGTTTAATTCTATTCATGTCAGAACAGCTTTATTTAATTAATCCTTTTTCTACAGGAATGAGGATTATGTTATATTATTATATATTATATTATTATAGATTAGCAAAAGACACATATCCTTCTCTGCACTAAAGGAACAATAACAGCCATCTGAATTAAAATCCTGTCTCCAGGTAGTTAAGTCATGCCATAAATCAGGGCTTCTCTGCATTGCATGATTCTTGACTATGAAAAATGAGAGGTCAATTAAAGGGCTCTTTGGTATACACAGGGACCTTTACACGGAAACTCCATTCATGAGACTTAATGGCCTCATCAGTGGAAGAGGTCTAGCATGGCGGTGATCCATGATAACAGACTGATTCACTTCTAAACTTCAAAAAATGTCTCAGATCCAGGAAGAAGCCTGAATCAGGTGTTCCGTCTAATGTCCATAAGAATAAGCTTTGAAAGTTTGATGGAACAGCGATTAGTACTGGCATTTAGTACTAATTTCGAACATTGTACTGTCTAGAGTAAATAATTTGGTAATAACCACAAGCACAAAAAATAATATTTTCTATTAAAATAAACTGATTATGATCAAGTTCCAACGGTGAAGTTAAGTGTAAGATGTGAAAATTCTTGCATTATCAGTAGCCAAATTAAAGAAGCCCAAAAATCCAACCAAAACATACAGCCGTTTTAAAGCAAAGCTACAATATGGACAACTATCTACAGCATTGACTCAGACAGCAGGATGCCTTCTCTATTTTCAGTTGTTGGGGCATACATTTTTTTACATTACACATAACATACTATTCATTGTCTTTAAGTACTAGGGTTTCTTTTCTGAGCTAATTGAAGCTGGCGCCATAGTCCTTAACAGCTAGTAATTTTCTTTCATTACAGCAAATGCTTGTTCATAAGAGAATGCTTTAGAAGCCTAATGTGGCCCTTATAAAAACAATGTGCTGACAGTTGTTGTCATCCTTGCCAAACCTTTTCATTCAGCACACAAGTAGTACAAAAGGTACAAAAGAAGGTGCTGCAGCTACGGGTGGCATATGCTTATCATTAAGGATGGGCTCATGGATCTCTTTATCAAGGACCCAAATAATGTATTTTACAGACTTGTTTGTTTTGGGCTCCTATTTGTTCTACATCAACTAAACTGAATATTCTACATAGCACATTTTGGTGCTAATTGTAATGCTTTGATTAAATGCAGCTGCTTCATTGAGGCACGTACGCAGGATCGTTGTCATTCCTTTCATTGCACTAATTCAAATCTTTGTCATTCCTTTCATTGCACTAATTAACACCAAATAAATGAGACAACATTACTTAATAAAATGTTACTTTAAATTAATCTCAGTTATTTATAAATCGTGCATGGCACCTGCCTCATGGAGTAATAAATCAGCATATCCACAGTGGGATTAAAAAAAACATTAATTACAATAATTGGAAACACCAACAGTGTCTCTGTCTTTCTGTCATTGTGTCTCATTGCTGTTAGAATCCAATCAAAACAAGTCTAAAGTCTACGGGCTCTTTTCATTGGTTAACGACAGCAACCAGTTAAAATGAAACAAAGTGAATGTATATTTGTGGGGTTTGTTTGGGGTATTCAGTTTAGTCATTATTGTTGTCTGGTCAGTATGGTTCAAATGCAACAGTGCATTATACGGCGTTACAAAATAGATCAAAATAAATGTTGTGTAATAATTTATAACTGCTTAAATGGTTAAAAAGGTTAACCTTGGCTTTGGTTAAGAGCTAAAAAAGTAATAACTGAAAATAAGTTAATTGAAATGTGATAAATGTCTGTGTAAACAGATTATGTTAGTATTCTAACCCTAGAGTTGCACAGTCCAGCATTCCAGCACTCCAAAGCTCATGAAACTCATAATTACAGCACTTAAGGTGTGTCCAAACATACTGAGAAAAAAAAACAAGCATCCTTATCAGAGGCCAAAACTTTTCCTACTTTTATCGAGGCCAAAGAGATTAGGCAGGAAGGAAGATGTGTTGGTCAATTTCTTACAAACTCATCCTCAAGGGGCAATCATTTACACGTTTCTATGAAAATCTTAAACCATTTCTGAACTCTGTATTTTATAGCTTTGTCAAAGTTGTTCACTCAACTCCGAAGTTCTGACTGTAAATGTGTGTCTACCTGATATGTGTCACTACAATTAAGCAGACCTTCCCTGTGAACCTACA
>NC_062538.1:22500-90000 GCF_022655615.1 Tachysurus fulvidraco
AAACACTGGATCAGTCAGAGATCTCAAAAGTGCCTAAATGAACCCTTTACCTTGCCAAACTGATTTGATATCATTACTGTGGGGGTAAATGCATCCATTGCTTTGTATTTGTGTGTACAGTATTTGCTTTTTATTAATCTTAATGTAATGTATTGTAATTCAAATTATTCTTTATATTCCAAATATGGATTTTGTTCTACTGATGTCTGTTTTAAATAATTGCTTTTAGGTTGATCAGCTTTGTACATCGATCTAAAAACAAACTGCAGGTTAATTGTCAAAGCTGATTAAGTGAGGCTTTTTGGATATAACAGATCTTTTGTGCGGTTATTTCATAAAACAACGATTTATTTTCCCAAGAACAAACAATGTAGGAAAATTTATACTAGTTATTTCTTTTTACAGTCTTTTGGCTCAAATATTATTTTTGTACTTTGTACATAAAGTATTTTTTTCCTGCAAGACCTTTGAAAATGGTCACATTGTACAGATAATGGCTCAAAGTTATTTTTTTTTCCAATAGACAATAAAATTATTACCTGTGGATTTACCGTTATATTGTAAAAATGTCCTTCTCATTTATAGAAGACGAATGACGGATATCATGCCTGGTTACGGGTTTCTAATATTGATAAAGACTAGATATTTTCAAGGTGATGTGTTTATGATGCATCCATACTGGAACTGTGTACTTTGTCTAAAAGCAGGAAATTGAGTGCTTTTTATTGACAATAACGTAAAGCTTTTACCTATGACACTTACATGGAAGAAAGAGAGACAAACACTCTGCAGGTTGTGTTTTGCTAGTGCTGCCAATCTACCATTTATTTACATTTCCAAAATAATGAAGTTCTATAGCGCTACTGCTTGTTTTCTCTAGCACACTCATTTTGGGGTTCGCTACCAGCGCTTAACTAAAGCATCAGTGAAAAGTTAAAGACGTGCTGTTTAAAGTGCACATAATTATATTTGACCCATTAGTATAATTAGGTATAAGTCTGGTAGTCTGTCAACATGAGTTGTATCTGATTTTTAGACACTTGGCATAGAACATATATTTTGTTTCCATCAAACTGTCGAATTGTGTGCAGTTGTATTTAATATGTAGTTAATTAGGAAACAGACTGAAGATATTTCAGTCTACATGTTTTTAAAGCAAGACCATTTTATTCGCGCAACCTTTTATGTTGTGATAATGGCCTGTGGTAATGATAGTGGTTCTTAATTCCATCTGAATATGTGCTTGAATATAATCTCAGCCCCCTCTGCTGGTCTCATGCAGAATAACACCCATTAATCTACTACTGTGATTTATCACTTAATTTGTTGTTGCTTTGATATTGTTTAAGGTGAAATGTGGAAGTCAAGGCAAGATCTGGAGTGAAGCCCTGGTGTTAATATGAACCCAGACAGATACATGTGTACAATAGGAAGGAGGCAGTGTTGGAAGTATTGGCATACTAATGTAAATATTGTAATATGTCCATACAAAAGATACACCTATGACAAAATGAACAGAAATGTGGAACCACAGCTATTCTGACCACGTTGTAGCTTCTACTAAGAGAGTTATTGCATCCGCTCGATTTCATCTTGGCATTCACAGAAACGATGGTCAGACTGTCCACAGTATGGAGACCATCCTGGTATCACCACTGCTGGTCCACATTGGGTTAGTCTTTATGGGGGTGTCTATTACTCCAAAATGCTGAGTGTTTACTTTTTAAATGCTAATTTAGAAATATGTTATATGTAATGTTGTTGGTCATGAAAATTCTGGGAATTGGGAGTTTCTTGAAAGTAGGGTGATGTAAGTAATATGTAAGACTTACTGCATACATTAAAAAAAGTAAACTGCAGTGAGAGAACGAGATCTTCTGGTAATTATTTAAATGATTAACTACAAAATCATGTTTCAGTGAAAATACTTGTTGATGTTATACATCAAATTGCATAGAAAACCTTTCCTCCCTGCTGTATAAAAATAGTTTAAGAGCCCATGTGATGAAGAGGCAAAAATGAACAGAATTATTAAGACCTTTTTTGTTGTTAAGTGTTTCTGCATCAGTGGGTCAGAATGAAGCAAATGAAAATTAACCAAATCATTTTATACTTTCTTTCTCAATACTTTCAGCTGGAATAGAGAGGTCAGAGCTCCTTATAAGCTTAGTGCAGACATCACCATACATAATATGAACATATGTCATTTTCTCGTAATCTTTTATTGATGTAATTAATGATGCGATATTTGCACTAGACTTGGCCTTTAGTCAAGTAGTTAGAAAATAAATAAATGTCTACTCTGGCACTTCCAATGGACAGACATATATATTTCTAAATCAGAGACGTGTGTACTGCTTTAATAATGCACATTAACAGACCCAATGATCTGAAAAAATGAGAATTAAATTTTTTTTTCTTTCATTTCATTTTCTTGCCAGTTGAGGATGACCGACAGAGTTGGGGTTCATTTAAACCATAAAGTTAGCTGTGAATCTCCTTTGATAGACTTAGGACTGCAGTTGCTTTAAGAACAATTTGCACTCAAGTCTCCATTAGTTATTTCTTAAGTTTAATGTCAAAACTATAATGAATACAGAGAATGATTTAATGCCGGTTCACTCGAGGTTTTCCCCTTTGGCCTTTGGCCTATCTGGATTTTTGAAAAAAATGGTTTGTCACAATATTTGTTATCAACAGAATTAAATTCAACATTTTACACTGTGTTATGGCATATCTAACTATGTAAATGCAAATGAGATATTTTGCTTAAATAAGTATTGGTCCTATATAATTACTCGCAGTTGATATTACAATCAGTGCTTCTACCAGAAACATTTTTTGGAGAATGTGTTTCCTTTTAATAAAAGATTCCTTGAATGCAACTTAAGCAGGAAGTTCGAGAATCTGAGGTTCAAAGTAATAATTGCTTTACAATGTTCAGTTAACGTGATCTGTTTCCAAATTAGAGCCGTATTACATTATAAAGGCAAATATCAAGTGTAGTCAATGGCTGTCTGTCACTTCTCTTTGTGCCAAATATTATATTGGCATTTCACAAATGAGACTGGTGGCATTTGATTAGATGTGAAATGAGTGCTTATGCCCTTGGCTGCTTAGATAGTGTTGCCATTGACAGACAGCATCATGAGCACGCAAGAAGAGAAACATTTTGCCTGCTAAAAAAGGTAAGTGTTTGCTGTGTGCTTTACTGCCTTATCTCTTTCTGTCTGTGTGTTTGTGCATATTCGTGCACGAGTAAGAGAGAGAGAGAGACCGTGTGTGTATGTGTGTGTATGTGTGTGTATGTGTGTGTGTGTGTATATGTGTGTGTGGGCACACATTTGAGACCCTAGTTGTGTAACTGAAAGGATGAAATGAGGTCTGTCATAAAGTATTACATCCTCGTCACATCAATGCTGTCACATGCTTAATAATTGTCACATGAGTCACATGATGTGATGTGTTAGAGAATTCATGGATGTATTCAGCAACATATGTTGATCCTCTAATAAATCGATATGACATTCTGTCTAATGAGATACTGAACTGTTGCTGTCGTTCTATGTAGTATGATGCTGCATTATAAAAGACAATGCAGAAGTGTTTCTATATATTGTTTATTAGACACTTGGGACTTGATGGTATTAAGTGAATTCTATACGCGTCAGTCAGCTGTATGTTCTGGTCTTCATCAGCGATCATTTGAAGACTTTGTCAGAAAGGAATTAGTGTAACCCTCTAACCCTCGGGAGCTCTCATTTTCACAACTATAAACCTGTAGAAAGGACAATGTTTACATTATTTACATTATTTACATCATTTCCTGTCCGGTGTCACTCAAATGAGGATGAGGTTCACTTCTGAGTCTGGTTCCTCTCATGGTTTCTTCCTCTTATCATCTTAGGGAGTTTTTCCTTACCACTGTCACCTCCTTAGGGATAGGAGTTAGAGATACAGTATAGTAACTTTTACCTGTTTTATACTGTAAAGCTGCTTTCAGACAATGTAAACTGTTAAAAGTGCTAAACAAATTGATTTGAATTGAATTTGCAAAGACAGGCCTAGATGTGTCTTGATCTCATTACAGATTGTCCCAGCGAATGGAGATTCTCTTGCCTTGATCAGCTAACCATGTAGAAATCCTAAAAATGGTTATTCAGTGTACAACTCAACTCTTCCTCGATTGTCACAATATCCACAATAACATCTATCACTAACTCTACATTTGCCTTCTCCAAAACTACTGTAAATATCACAGAACATTCTCTGAAAGAAGTGTTTTGGCGAATGAGTGATAGCCCAGTTTACGCTTCCTAAAAGAATTTCTTTGTCCACATTAATCACAAGAGGACGCAGAAAGGCACCAATGAGAAGTTGTGACAGTGTTCAAATAAATGCAAATCAACCGCACACGTTTCTGCATTACAGGTGCATTTGCATTTAGAGAATTGCACTTATTAGACATTGATTCTGGACCTACAGCTAACATGAACAAAAATTGTTTATTATCTTTAGCACTTTGCTTGGCTATATTATATCTGGAGATTTGCTCACTTGGCAATGCTTGTTCTTTCCTGATGTAAAGTGCACAGTTATTAGCTTAGCTCCTGACCATTCTTACACTGTCTCACTCTGCTAGGTGTACAAGCTTCTGTTTGTGGTGGGCCGTTCATTTTTAATGGATTTTCTTATTGTATATCTCATGTATTTAATTTATTTATATCTTGCACCATTTTACAAAAAAAGGTGTGAAAAATGTCTAAGCATTTTAACAGTGTTTCACATGCTTGATCTAAATGTTAGGTTACGTTAACGTTAATGGTGGAGCATTAGGCATCAACTTTATTCCAGGTCTTGCTGCTCCTTTTATTTCTTTCTCCACAGTTCTCCTCCAGGTTCCCGGTCGCCTGCCCCTTTGTCTTCTCACTTGCTGTTTGGGCTTCACAAAGGAAATTGTCTGTCCTTTTTCATACAAGGCTTCATTGCTGCTTCAGTCCTCAGCTCGATTTCTAAAGATATAGTCTGAGTTTTTGTGCAAGAGTATTTTATGCAGTGGGTTGCTAGCATCCTGGGCTTGTGACAGTGGCAGAGTTTGTAAGAAGAAAAGGGAAGAGGAGGAAAAGAAGTATGGCTTGTTTCCACTCATGTTATTGTAATCATGTAATTGGATTGAATGCAACTAAGGAACGATTTTAAAAATGTAATACAGAATATGTTTTTAGGAAATAAGTTCCTGCCTATTACAGGAAAAAAGTCTAAATAATCAGTGCAAATATTTCGACAGTCAGTGGGAACATGGCAATGCACTTAATCTTACATTAATTTCAAATAATAAAAACACAACCATTAAATTAATGAACTAATATGTTTATATAATAATTCATGTTGCTACTGTTTTAATCAGAAGGGTTTTGTAACACAAACATATATTCTGTGTAGAATAAGAAATAGTCTTCATGGAATAATTAACACAGAAAAAGTCATTTTATTGGTCAGAGAAATCAGATACACACCGATCTCCCTCGCTTTAATCTGATCTCATTGTACAGTCACATTATGCCGTGACTAATTGTGTTACATGATCCTTTGAATGCATCCACCCACACATTGTCTCCAGACAAGCAATTATCTATAATTGTGGTCCCTCTCCAACCAAATGTATTATTGGATGCACTTTGATTTCTTATTTAAATAATAAATATCATGCATATGCTCAATGGTCCAAACCATTTTTCATTAAAATTAGCAATAAATTAATTTCAAAGCATTTCACTGAAAAAGTTTTGCATAAAGAAACAACATTTAGCGAGTATCTTTGCTCAGCAATCTCTTTCCACATGCACCTAAAAAACTTGAGAATTTCATCAGCTTTCTTTTTAAATCATACAAAAGCATATTCAGAAAAGCCAACAAACGCCAGAGTTCTTCTTTCCATCCTCCTTCAATGTGGAGATAATCATCATTGTCATGAATATAAAAAAGACATTCAGTGGGTCTTAGCTCTCACCTTGGAGCTGACATTCAGTGAAATGTAATCAAGCTGCCTGACTCAGAGACACCATCTATCATTGCAGCATGACACCAATCTCTTGGATCTGTTTTTTTTTCAGTAAGGTGATCTGCTTAATTTATTCATTTTAGGAAGAGCAAGAGAAAATGCAGTTTAAGCCACCGTACTGATAGATATTTGACACACTAAAAATCATAGAACAGTTCATAATAATCTACTTTGACTACAACCAATGTCACATTCATATTTTTTAGTATATCACAGCACATATGCTTACAACTTTATATCTGATAAAAAATTATTTTGAGACATCATCGGGCACAGAAAGCACCTCCAACTCTGCCTCTACTCCAGACATGCAACCTGCTCAGAGAAGAATGCCTCTTTTGATGCCAAGGTGCCCTCATTCGCCACGGGAATTATGTGCATTATGTGCATTATGTGCATTTTACTGTCCCAAGGCCAAAAATCACCCGGCCAAACGGCTGAGGCCAACTATGACAAAATGACGTTAAAATCAATAAAAATGTATTTTAAAATCCAGTTTCATGTAGCACCTTTTTCTCATATTCGTCCGTAGAACCTCAAATTCTAAGAAGCGTACTTTCAGATAAATTTTTCAAGTTACGGTGAAAATAGTGTCTTTCTTCAAGGTACAAAACATCCAGAACTTCCAGATACAATAAAGCTTGTATCGGGAATTAAAAAAAAATATATGTAATTTGTTATTTAAGTTAAATTAGCTGTGTTTCTGGCCAGAATAGATTGGTAGAGGTTTCATATGTAGCAGGTAAATTTACAGGACAAGGTATAAGGTGAAAAGGTTATAAGTACTACATAACATTTTACAGCATGCACCATCGTGTCCCCATTTATATTTACGGCATTTGGCAGACTCTCTTATCCAGAGTGATGTACAAAAGTGCTTTTAAGTCTCTATCGATGAAAACATGAACTCTTGTTCACTAGGATACAGACTTACAGACATCAACCTAAAACTCTTTAGTTCTTTTTTAAAGACAAACATACAACAAACAAGGAAAATATGCTAGTTCATGTATTTCAGGAAGAGGAAAGTCTTCACCTGTCATTTGATGGAGATCCAGTAAATCAGACTTAGATTAGTGATCAGAGCTTTGAGGTGAGGAGCTGCTCTGTTTCTGACTTTGTTGGCAAGCATCAGTGTTTAAATCTGCTACAGGCTCCAGTGGAGGAACACAGCAGTGTGGTGATGTGGAGAACTTAGGCAGGTCACAGCTGCATTTTGGATCATTTACAGAGGACGCATTGTGTTCATATGTAGACCTGACAGAGAGAGCTGCAGTAGTCAAGCATTGAAATGACAAGAGAATGAACAAGTACATGAGAAACCTGTGTGGAGGAAAATAGCAGAATCCTTCTAATATTGTAGAGAAGAAACTGATCAGATCGTTGTGCAAGGACATAGCAAGATCATGACCTGGGGATGAATCGCCTGAGATGAACAGCAGTTCAGTTTTGCTGGGATTTTCAACTGATGAGCTGTAAAAGGGGCGGTCTCTGTCAACCGTGCTGCTTTAAAGACTGACATAAAGATAGACAGACAGGTGATTATACACAATGCGTTCAAGAACTTTTGAAAGAAATGAGAGAAGTGATACCGGTCTGTAGTTACTGATGTCTGATGGATCCAGAGCAGGTTTCTTCAGGATGGGAATAACCCTTGCTCTCTTTAAGGTAGTTGTACATGACCAGATGTTAGGGATCCATTGATGATCATGGTGCTAAAGGGAAGAAGGTATTGTGAGATAAAGTATAGTAGAAGGGACTGGTTCCAGTGGGCAGGTGATAGGATTGCAAAACCGGATGAGTTGTAAAATCTCTTCTGCAGCTTTGGTTGAAAAATGTGACAGTAAAGGAGTTGGAGAATCCTGACTGTGAGATGTAGGTGCAGTCAGGGCAGAAGTGAAGGTCTGTAAGATTTTTTCAATCTTCTCGTGGTTAAAAGAAGCAAAGTCTTCAGCACTCAAGAAGGATGAAGCAGTTGGAGGCGACAGGTTGAGCAGTAAAGAGATGTTGTGGAGCTTACGAGGGTCTTGTGCAGAAGCTTCAAGCTTTTCCTTGTAGAATCAAGTCTTGGCAGATGTCACAGTGAACTTGGCCAGGAGTGTACAGCAATTCAAGATCTGCATCAAGTTGTGATTTCTTCCACTTTCTTTGATTGCTGTACATCACATCTTGTAATGCCTTGAACTGTGTATATTAAATATATGGTAATATGGCCCAATATTACCATCTATGAACACTAACACAGGACATAACAATTCCCTCTTTCTTTAGAAAACTTCTAAAGAGGATGAAGTCTTCTTTTAGGCAATAAATGAACTTCTGGGAATTGGTAACACATCAAATTAATCAACACATGAACACATTCAACAAGTGATTTCAATTACTTCCTATTATGACTCTAGTGTTCTCTTGTGATCTTTTCTTTCTTTCCCCTTACTCTGTTATATAGTCTTTTAACCATCCTGGCTGTCGAACCCTATTAATGTAGAGCGCAAAGCAACTGGCACAACCAGTCTCTGTCCTCGCATGATGTACTTGTCATCCACTCAAAAATACTCTATGATCGATGGATCCGGTTGGTTCTGTGTTTTAGGCCAGCCTCGTATGATTTGGACATTCGGCTTGGACAACTCAGGACAAGATTTTCGTGTCCCACGAAGTTCCTTCATAGAAATGGCTCCTGAAAGGTCCTTGGAAATCTCTGCAATAAGGCCTAATTCTTCTCCCCTGCCAACATCTGAATCAGGCGTGATAAACAATCAGCTACAAAATTTGATTTACTCGGTCTGTACTCCAGATTGTAGTTGAAACAGAGGAGTCTTGCTGACCATAGAGCTATCTTCATTCCCGCTCTGTTCATCCCTCTAGTGGCCAGTAATGTGGTCTGCTTGGTGATCTGTCCTCAGCATAAACCTCCAGCCCCAAAGGTAAGTTCTCCAACGTTCTACTGTCCAGACACATGCCAATGCCTCTTTATAAACTGTACTGTATTTTCTTTCAGCTGGCATCAATGTATGAGAAGCAAAAGCTATTAGACTCTCTGACTTATCTGGGTGCAGTTGAGTGATGTCACCTCCAATACCGTAATCTGAAGCATCAGTAGACACAACCGTTGGTAATGATGGGTCCAACAAAGCCAGAACTGGGCTGTGGACTAACAGCTGTTTAAGTGCTCGAAAACTTGCCTCTGCTGCATCCGTCCATGTAAATCCATGTCCATGAGGATGTCATGCAGGGAATCTACTACCATTGCATACTTCGGGATGAACTTACTAAACCAAGATGTAAGGCCCAAGAAGGACCGTAATGAAGGCAGGTGCAGGGGCATTTGCAATAGCTTCAACTGAGTTTAGGGTTAGAATGGAGTCCCTCTTTCAAAACGTCATGACCTAGATACCGAATTCTGCTCTTGCCAAATTTGCTTTTCTCCAAATTAAGTTTCATACCAGCTTTTTATTGGCCGTACACAATAAGATCATCTAAATAATTCTATTCTCCTGGTAAACCCTCAAGTACTGTTCTCATCATTTTTTGAAAGGCGGCCGGTGCTGAAGCCAACGCAATGGGAAGCTTTGTGAATCAGAATAATTTTGATTTTCCTCATGCAAAGGTAGCTGATGGTACGCACTGTGCAAATTGATTTGTGAGAACACTGTAGTACCTTTGAGCTCTGTGAAAAGATCCTCCATATGAGGCAGTGGGTAGCCGTCTGTAATTACAGCCTGATTAGGTTCTCTGAAGTCAACACATAACCGGATTTCCTTGGAAATCTCCTCCCTTATGCTAAGCGGCAGTCTGCAAATCTTATACGTATCTAACGTAAGTTTGGACTCAAGTAACAGTCTCTCTCTCACCATGACGAGAGAAGCCCGTTCAGTTAGTGGATCTCATGGCATTTCACCATCCATTTCTCCGAATTGATGATCCACTGCTAAGTGATGCAACTCCGCTATGTATTGACTCACAGTTTCATCCGAACGCTGAATTTATGGCGTCCAGCAACAACGTTAACTCTTGGCGTGAAATCAGCATCAAGAGCCGCAATGGCCTCATCGTAAGTCGTACCTCCGTTTGGCAGTGTATAGAAAAGTCTCTGGCCCTCTGTACCGAGACAGTATAACAAAACTGCACAGAATCTGGCACCAGGCCATGTATCCCCTTGTGCTCCGATGACACAATAGTAGTTTTGGAAAATTTTCTTCCATGTATAAAATGGTATGCCAGGCTCTCCTACTGTCAGAAGGAAAAATGCAGGCATGGGTACGGATGCAGACAACATTGCCAGATTTTGTTATGTCTTGAGCTTTGTATATTGCAATTAAAAGGACAAAATGAGTACGCACATTTTCAACAACCTGGTTTAAATTAACTTCTTCGAAACTCTCGCCATCTAGTGGACTGGCCAAATATTACCATCTATGAACACTAACACAGGACATAACACATCTGATAGCCAAGGACAAGAAGTATTTTTATGTTTAGCAGACAGAGGACAGATGGTTGAGAAAAGAGAGGAGACGAAAGTGCCTGTGGTTTGTGAGGAGGTTCAGCTGATGTTTTAATAAATGTGCCAACCTGAATTTATTTTGCCAACTTATTTCCTAAGCTTTAGTCAGGACTGGTTCAACTGCCTCAAAAAACAAGCCTCGGTACTGTAATTAAAACTGATCATCTTCTGTAAGACCAAAAGAAAAATGTAGCATCAGTTGACTTTGACAACTGATAGAAGAAAAGTGAAGTAACTTCAGGGGTGATGAAGTTTAATTTCCTGAGACCACACAGGACTCTCCACAACACCATGCACTGGATAAACCAGACAGGCCCTCGCCCTGAAAGTCAACAAGGATTCATTTCCAGTACCAATTATTATTAGTACAGGCAATAATAAACCCTAACATTAACATTTTGCAATTTATATTCCCATGCAGGATAAAATAAATGCCTCAGTGAATCAAACTTAACCTCCAACTGCCCAGCTCTATAAATTAGATAAATGTAAGAACTCTAGGTAAGGATGTCTGCCAAATGCCATAAGTGGAAACATTTTGATTAGAAAAAACTATTTTATGATAAGGCTCATCATCGTGATACTTAACTTTTATTTTGCATATTGTCACCTGAAAGAATATTACACAAGACAAATGCACAGAAGTTTAAGGTTGGAATTGCATTTAGACAAACTGTGCCAACTGTCTGATACCACAAATGCCTCACAACTTTCTGAGTTGCTCTTAAGCCTGTGATTTCCTCTGAGGTTTGAAATTTATGCAATTTCAGCATTTAAGCCTCAATGCATGCTTGCAACTCAACAGTGAATGTGGTGAAAGTAAATGAGTCCAAATTCTGATCAGATAGCTTTATGGATATGTAACTGCACCAAGCTGTTCAAGGAATCCAAATTAATTTAACTGGATCTTTATGAACTTAATGTCACCTCATTTCTCACTTAACGCAGCGTTCTGCAATACACTTAAGCACTTGCACAGATTGTTACAAAGGATAACAATCTTATATAATATTAACCTAGTTTGAGGCCTGAATCCTTCTGTTATTCTCAAGCTGCAAATTCAGCCATGTATGAGGTGGATGGATGGAAAGTGAAATTGATTGTTGACACAGAACGATGTTTCAGTGCTGTTCAGAGGGAATATATCAATGTTGTTATCTGGTTCGGTGCTGAATGGGGAGATCTTTTATTAAATGCAGCACGGTGAACTTCTGCACAATGAAAACCCTCATTGTTAGTTTGCTGTCATAGTTACATGAAAACACAATCTAGGGTTTTCTCTATACAATGCAGTGAAGTCAGTGTGGGAATAATTCTTTCTTGCTTTAATAATAAGAGCGATATAGCTGTTATATGTAAATTGATAACAGGCTGTGGTGTAATGAGTTTAAACTTCTGCAGCATAAACTACATTTTGAGTAGCATCAGTCCATAGAAATAACGTTTATTGTACATTTATATCAATTTTAGCATAATATTTAAAGATTTTAGGTGAATTTGACTCAGTATAGAATATTACTGTATTTTTTTGCTGGTGACCAATTTGTCTAATAATGTCTAAAAATAATGATTAAGTTCTCTAATTAAAACTAAGCAGTATAGTTTATTAGTGTACATGTCTACATCTCACCAGTGATAAAGCATGTAAGTGGACACAGAGAAATAAAATTGTCAGTTTTGAACAATTTCCTAAATTATTTCTGATGCTGACTTTACACAGTAAAGATATGTAAATAACTGTGTTATTAATTCTTATCACACATATATATTCATCTTATATTTAAAATATATCTAGTCTACTTGTATTGCCAATAAATGTAATAACTAACATTATTATTATTATTATTATTATTATTATTATTATTATTATTATTATTATTATACTAATTCTCTCTATGACACATCACTGTGTAATGTATTACAGAAAAGTCCAAGCCAGGGAACAGAAGTCAAAAAAGCATTTCACTGCATATCGTACCCATGTGTGTGTATGTGAGAAATAAAATTTGATTTGATTTGATTTGAAAACATTGTTTCTGACTGATGGAGTGTGTGTATGTGTGTGTGTGTGTGTGTGTGTGTGTGTGTGTGTGTGTGTGTGTGTGTGTGTGTGTGTGCCAATTTTCCACACAGGCCGATTGCACTCTGGTGCTGTATTTCTATTAATATTATTCTTCAGTCTGCAGATAAAATGAAACTGAATCAGCTTTTTAAGGAAAGCAGAAGGAAGACTGTTTTTATACACTGGATATTTTTATAGATGCTGAGCTTCATTGCTGATATTGTGCTCAGTGCCAAATCAGGACCATGGTTATATAAGCACATTATGGTTGTTCACCATCCATTTCCACTACAGCGAGTGCGCCCGCAGGCCTGTCATTAACCTTCACTATGTCATTTTTCCAAACTTTATCCACTGCCTGGAAAATCTTACACTATGTACACGCAGCTATCTTACACCTTACTGTTGTTATCCACACAGATTTACTGACTGCAATCTACCAATAAAGTCATCAAGAAACCTCATCAGGTGGTTTAACTGGTGGCGTCGTAAAGAACAATTACCTCCACAGAGCATTTTCTAAACGCATTAAATGTAAATGCAAATCCCTAAAAAAAATCCCAAATCCCTAAAATGAATCAGTTCTGGTCCTGCGACACCAGGACAGCTGTGCTACAAGATCCCAAACAGTATGTGTTCGCAATGAATTTACAGTGAGACTATTTGTTAAAAGAGGCAAAAAAGTATATTTAAAAATGGCTTCTTTTTCTACATTAGAGAATCGTTTAAATAAAGGAGGTCAAACAGAATGCGGCTCAATTATAGTGAATGTGTTGTGTGTAACTAAAATGTTCTTAACATATCAGCAGCACAAATTCAAACCATGACCGTGTCTTTACTGCATTTACTAAACAACATAAAAAAAACAACACATTGTTTTTTCTAACGTTTATCAGACTGTATATATATAATCACACCCCCAGTGTCACCCAGATGAGGATGAGGTTATATAATCACACCCCCAGTGTCACCCAGATGAGGATGAGGTTATATAATCACACCCCCAGTGTCACCCAGATGAGGATGAGGTTGTATAATCACACCCCCAGTGTCACCCAGATGAGGATGAGGTTATATAATCACACCCCCAGTGTCACCCAGATGAGGATGAGGTTATATAATCACACCCCCAGTGTCACCCAGATGAGGATGAGGTTATATAATCACACCCCCAGTGTCACCCAGATGAGGATGAGGTTATATAATCACACCCCCAGTGTCACCCAGATGAGGATGAGGTTATATAATCACACCCCCAGTGTCACCCAGATGAGGATGAGGTTCCCCTTTGAGTCTGGTTCCTCTCAAGGTTCCTTCCTTTACCATCTAAGGGAGTTTTTCCTCCCCACAGTCACCTGAGTCACCTCAGACTTGTTCATTGGGGATAAATACATACACATTTATATATAACTAATATTAATCTGGGACTTTTGTATTATATTAATCTTTATATTAATCTTTATATTATTCTTTATAATAACCTTTTGTTCTATGTTTATGTTCCTGTAAAGCTGCATTTTCACACACATTTAATTTACATTTACAATTTGCTGTAGCACTAGCTGGCTAGCTTTGTGAAAGAGCTCATGAAGGCAAGAAACTGAACTTTGAAGCTTAACTAGAGCTAGAAATAAGAAGAAGAAAATAAATCATCTCACAAAACTCTGCGCTGGTGCCAATGAGGCAAGGACTAGATCTATCTTTAAAATAGAAAACAGAAATGAATAAAACCGTATTGTTTGGCAAGAAAAGGACGTTTGAACATGAAACTTGTTTAAATGTTATGCTGGTTAATCTGAAATGCTAATGTGGCTGTTTAAAGGAATGAAAGTGATTACAGTTCTCTCTTTGCTGAATTTTTATCACAGTGGTCTTCAATACTGACACATTATTGCACTTTATATATCTCTAGATCGATATTGTGCTCTTAGCAATTGTGAAAAAGGAGCTTTACAGGAATTCAGACATCAAATTTAAATTGAATGTGGATTGTTATACAGTCACAACTTGAAGGCCAGGAAGAGTACAATGATTAATAAAATCCATTTTTACTGAAAATAAGTTGCGTGTGGACAATATTGTTATGCAAGTGAAGATATAAAACTTTATAAAAAAATTTAAACCACAGCCTCTTATCTCCCATGAATATCTATAAACTACAGTTAGTCTGAATATCACAATGTTCTTCTGAATGTCCTTCTGAAAAGCCGTTTGTCCACCCATGTCAGAGCTAAAAACACCCTGCCTTATATTTAGAATTTGTGTAATGTACATTTATAATTATCACTGGTTCCTTTGTATTATTTACCTCTAGACACCCCAAGGAGAATATAACACTGTACATTAAGTGTTAGCTTGGAATTTAGTTTATTATACTAAAATTATTCTGTTTGCATGATTGTGAGAAATCTTGTGACATCAAGTAACGTGTAACTAGAAAAGGTTTATTGCTGAAAAATAAGTGTGTTTATTGCTGAAGTGAGTTTTACACAAGAGTGGCTGATTATTCAAATTCAAATCACAAAAATAATCTTTGTTTCCTCGTGTTGATGTCACAGACAAATTACTATTGATAATATTGATCTAATTTAAAGATTTAAGCACATACATTAAAACACAAGTAAAATTACTAGCAGAATGTGGAACTGCTGGCCAACACTGAAACACTTCACCTGTAATAATATTTCTGCAACAAAAAAAACAAGCACACAAACATGAACACCCATAAATTATAAACCATGTTTATGTACAAAAAACAATTTATTGAAGTTATTTAACTTAAAACTAACCTGTTAACTTTGACAACATATGCTATCAGAATTTTGCAGATAGTTATCCAGATAAAGTCTTTCCAAAAGAAAGATTCTTTTATGGTCACAGCTTTTATTTTAGTCCAGCATGTTTTTTTAATAGATGTGAGCTGTGATCACAAACCTAAAGTTCAGCAAGGTATGAATTTGAGCTGTCCATTCTGTGTTATGGGGTTAATCTTTTCCAGGGAAATGTCAGCATCACTGTCCAGGATGTCTGACATGTAGGGGGACAATTTCTCAGAGGCCTTAAACCCAGTATTGTCTTCCTTCTCCTGACTTTCCTCATTCTGGTCTAGAATGCTGTGAGGGATCACACAGTTGCTGTTTTTACCACTTTTAGGGATGAGGCCCTTGGGCTGATAGTGGGAGCCCTGTCTGGATGCTCCGTTGTTGTTGTTGACGCTCAAAATCTCAATAGAGTTGCTTCCAGGACAGAGATGCTGGCAGCCTAGAAGGGAAGAAAATGCTTTGCGGAAGTCAACATTGAATGCATAGATGATAGGGTTGAGTGAGGAATTAGCCCAGCCAAACCAGACAAAGACGTCAAAGGTGGTTGGGTTTATGCACGGGAAGTCCACACGTTCATTGGGCTCACAGAAAGGCACCATGCAGTTGAGGATGAAGAAGGGCAGCCAGCAGCACACAAACACCCCCATTATAACCGACAGTGTTTTGAGGACTTTAGTTTCGCGCTTAAAGGAAATCTTGAAGGAGCTTTCAGACTCTATGTTGCTGCTGTTTCCTCTGTTGCTGTGCCGATTTTTGGCACTCTCTGCAGCACGCTCCAGGGCAGATATCCTGCGGATCTGCTTCTGGGCAATGCGGTAGATGCGGGTGTAGGTGACAATCATGATGGCTACAGGAATGTAGAAACTGATGAGAGAGGAGGAAATGGCATATGTTCGATTAAGACTAGAATCACAGTTGTCTGGAGGAACATCAGCGTAGGTGGTATTAAGTTTAGTGTAAGCTGCACTTTGTGCTTTGTGCCAGTTTAGCTGCACAGGGATGAAGGAGATAAGAACAGACAAGGTCCATGCCACACTGATCATGATGAATGCCACCTTGGGTGTCATTTTTCTCTCATAACGAAATGGACTCGAAATCGCCCAGTACCGGTCCACACTAATGACACACAGGTTCAGGATGGAAGCAGTGGAGCACATGATGTCAAATGCCACCCAAATATTGCAGAAAGCGCCAAAAGGCCAGAATCCCACAATTTCAGTAGCCGCCTTCCATGGCATCACCAAAATGGCCACCAGCAGGTCTGAAATGGCCAGTGATATAACGAAGAAGTTAGTGACTTTGGAACGCAGATGGCGAAATTTTGTGACAGCAGCACAGACCAGTGTGTTTCCCAGAAGAGTTGTCAAGATGAGGAGAGAAAGAAAGCAGCCAGTCAGAACACGCTTTGATGAATCATGCCGCACTAAACTGCTGTCAAGAACCGAGGAGAAATTTACATCCATGGCTTTTTCACTAACAGCAGCACTCACCCCATAATTCCACTAGTCCAAAGTGAGACAGATGAAACACAAAAGCAGCATAAATTTCTGGGACTCAAAGACCTAGATTATCTACTCCAAGCACACTGTAGCAAATATTCTTCAAATCCATCCATCATTATTTTGACATTACCTTTGCAAAAATCACGAAATGGTGTCCCATGTTCCAGTCTCCAAATCCATTTGAAATGGCTAGATTATTTTTGAATGCGTCGAGAATACAAACCAAATATAACACACTGGCAAATCATCCAGTTACTTTACCAGACTTCCCTCTAGCGTGTACGAGCACAATCCTTATATACGAACCCATCGATGAGGTCTATTGATTTGGATTTGCGCTGCGTTGCTCTGATTTGTCCATGAAGCAGACTGCTCTGATTCTGTTCCATCCACCGAGAGCGCTCGTCATTCTGGGCTGAGAAAGAAGAACCGAATCGTGTCCCATGTGCGATGTGTCGCGCGGAATCGGCGTTTTAATATGTTCACTACTTTCAGGGTCGGACAGTTGACTTCAGAAATATTGGGTTTTGTCAGTTGTCTTCTAACAAGATTATTCTTTTGTACTAAAAAGCATTAGCATTGAGTGAGTAAGTGTAGCAGAACGCGCACTGTAATCTGCTCTGTCTGCGTTTTGGAGTCGCGAGTGCGTAATTAAAGCGTCAGTAAAATCTCCGACGGGATTTATAATTAGGGGAAATAAAAGAAAGAGTCCAGATGTTGTCTTTGCTAAACCTGTCCTCATCATCACTAAGTGCAGATCTCTCCATTTCAGCATCTGTTCCACTTTAGGAGAGCAGCATTAAGTCAGACCTCCCGTCCCCTATCATCTGAGTCTGGTGTGTTTCTGCCCATCTAAAGGAACCGAACCGAACCGAGCGCAGTGTTTGTGGGATATAAAATCGCTTTAGAAACGTGATCATGTGACGGATTATTTATTGGTGCGGTCATTTTACGGGTTATTACACGCGAATGCTATGATCTTCGGTTATGTCCACAGATGCTATAACGTGAAAAATAGGGCATTTTTTCCCTCTTTATCCTAAGAAGGTTATTTTGAACCACAGTTCTGAGCTTTGGTGCTGTATCTGCAGCGTCACTGGTGAGACGCGATGATGTGACTTATGAATATTTACATACTGAATGGTTTGACGAGACCAAATAACAACTGGTCCCATTTCATGACTGGTTTAAAACCAGGCAATGCGTTGATTAGCCTTAACTTTCATGTACAGTAGTCTTTTTATGGTAAAATCAACACACTCTATTCACACAAACTTAGTGAGATGCAAATATATAAAAAATAATGTAAATTGACCTTTTCTAAGTACATAATTAAGTATTTTAAATTGGTGAGCCAGCTGGAGTAATAAGCATCACACACAATTCATATTTTTACTAAAAAAAAGAAGAATCAGAATCAAACTACAGACACTGGAGCTGTGAGGCTTTATATAACTACAAATACAGCAGATATAAAATGTCTATACAGCTTTTGTACTGTAAAAACTATAAGCTATGATAAACCATTTTGGGTATTTTTTCCACACAGAGATTGTCACACACTGGCAGTGACCAATCCTTGCCAGATTTTCCTTAAAACCCTTTCAGGTTGCTGTAACTCTCTCTTGGCACTTAGCACTTTCTTCATCTTTCAATGTGATTGAATAAGATCTTATTAAATATATAAATTTACCATCTAAGAGAACCCGATTAATCCTGCTCAGGTGTGTGATGTGAAGTCTTGTGGCTGAGGAGAGATAATACTCCAAGTAAACACTAGAATACTATTGCAGCATGTTATTCAGCACTTTACAGATGTAAAGTATATGCACACTTAATTATTTTGCTACTGGTTGTCAAAGATATTTATATATATATAAAATATGATATTAATATCACTTATGTAGAACTTGCCTGCTGAGTTTAGTTTAACTGTTTAACATTTATTAATTAAAAGTCAGTCACACTTTGTCCTGGTACTTTGGACACTGGGTGTGAGGTGGAAATTTCTTTTGTATATTAAAATGCAAAATTTTAACACATCTACAGATGGATTCGCTTTTACAGACTATAACATTTTATAGCCATCACATATACACCAAGGCTTTCACACCATATGTAAAGAAAACCAAGCTTAAAAAGGAAATTATCAGAACAACACTGTGCTAACTGAAAAATTAAGCAGGGAAAAAAAAATGCAACTATTTGATATATCACTTTAATAGAAATAATTTCTTATTTTTTAAAAGGAATTCTTCCACATTTTATTTTGAAACACGCTACAACTTTATTGTAGTAATGGTCAGAACACCACAGTGTTAATCAATACTTAGAACTGATTAGGCATCTATTCAGCCAGCGTTGAAAAAATCTGATGCTCTGCTTGACAAAGTTCAGATGTGAAGCTTTCTGCTCAGTCTTTACGAGGAACTCAGTTTTGTCTCTTGGGCACCTTAAACCAACCATCTATGAAGAGGACAATGAAGTAAAACATAATTACAGATCATCAGCATGGCTTTATCTGCATGGATGAGGTTAAATCTGCACTTACTGTTCCTTCCCCTGACTGCTGCAGCAGTGCTTTAATATTGTACTGCAGCATTCGGAAGATTGTATACAACTCTTGTGCCATGTCTCCATCGGTAATCTTTGCCAAAGCAAGTGTTTTCAAAAGTTCATTGCTGATTAATTCTTTACAGCTGCAAAACTGCACAAGAAAAAAGTGTCAGATTCGGAATGTTATCAAAGTCCCACAATCTTTTACTATGTTTTACAGTCAGGTTTGTATTATAGAGCATTTAATTTGTGTACGCAGAGCCAAGACATTCCATAATGTGTTTGGTGTAGCTAGAGTGGACTTTATGAGTCCTTAAAAACAATTATCCAATCAACCAATCACGTGGCAGGAGTGCAATGCTTAAAATGATGATATAGAAAGAGCAAAAATATCTCCATGACCTGAGTGACTTTGATCATGGAATGGTTTTTGGTGCCATACAGAGAGAAACATTTGTTTTAATTAAATGTTAGAATTCTCTCATATTTCCAGTGGGAGACTGAGCTAATTATGCATAAAATCATTTTACTCACAGCTTTCTTTACCAAGGGTGACAATCATTCTGGAACTGTCTGGATAATAATGTGTATTGTATAATTAATTTCAGAATCTAACCACACGGGTTGCAGGCCAGTGATTTGTGTGCCGGTCCCAAGCCCAGATAAATAAAGACGGTCTGGAAGGGCATCTGGCGTAAAACGTGTTTAAACATGTGAGTCATCTATGTGAATTCCACACCGGACCGGTCAGAAATTGGGCTACTGTTGGTGGAGGAAGGAGAGGAGGGAGAAGGGCTCATAGACAGAAAAGGAAGAGGAAAGGCAGGAGTCCAGGTCTGAGAATAGGGACTCTTAATGTTTATACAATGATAGAAAGACAAGAGAGCTGGTGGACATGATGGAGAGGAGGAAGATAGATATACTGTGTGTGCAGGAGACCAGGTGGAAGGGGAGCAAAGTACGTAGTGGGGGGGGGGTGTTACAAACTGTTATTATGGTGTGGATATCAAGAGAAATGGGGTAGGAGTGATCCTGAAGGATGAGTGTGTGAGAGCTTAAAGAGTGTCAGACAGGGTCATCAGTTTGTAGTTAGACATTGGGGGGGGGGGGGTGTTGAATGTGGTCAGTGGTTGTGCTCCACAAGTAGATGGAAATGGCTGTAGTTAACACTTATTTCCAGAAGAGAGAGAAACATAGAGGAGGAGGTAGGAGTACGCAGGTAGACTACATTCTATATAGACGAGGAAATCTGAGAGAGATTAGTGACTGAAAAGTTCAATTAAGCTACAGGAAATTAAGCTACAGGAAAAAAAGCTACAGGAAATTAAGCTATAGGAAAGAGTATTGGAAGCTAGGCTAAGAAAGGAAGTGGATATTTGTGAGCAGCAGTATGGCTTCATGACCAGAAAGAGCACGTCTGATGGAATTTTCGCACTGCAAATGTTAATGGAGAAGTACAGAGATGGTCAGAAGGAGCTGAATTGCATCTTTGTGGATGTAGAGAAAGCGTATGACAGGGTGACGAGAGAGGAGCTACGGTACTGTATGAGGATGTGGCAGAGAAGTACGTCAGAGTAGTTCAGGATGTGTATGAGAGGAGCATGACAGCAGGGAGATGTGCTGTAGGTCAGACAGAGGAGTTCAAGGTGGAGGTGGGGCTACATCAAGGATCGGGTTCGAGTCCCTTCTTTTTTGTTATGGTAATGGACAGATTGACAGATGAAGTCAGACAGGAATCTCCATGGACAATGATGTTTGTGGATGACATTGTGATCTGTAGTGAGAGTAGAGAGCAGGTGGAGGATTGCTCTGGAAAGAAGAGGAATGAAAGACAGTGGTAGTAAGACAGAATACATGTGTATGAACCAGAGGGAGGGAAGTAGAACAGTGAGGTTACAGGGGGCTGAGGTCAAGAAGGTCCAGGGGTTTAAGGATTTGGGGTCAAACATCCAGTGTGGCGGGGAGTGTGGAAAAGAGGTGAAGAGGCGAATGCAGGTGGTTTGGAATGGGTGGAGAAAAGTGTCAAGAGTGTTGTGTGTGTGTGTGTGTGTGTGTGTGTGTGTGTGTGTGTGTGTGTGTGTGTGTGTGTGTGTGTCAGAAAGAATGAAAGTAAAGGTGTAGAAGACAGAAGTGAGAGCAGCTCTGCTGTGTGGGTTAGAGACTGTAGCAGTGAGGAAAAGACACGAGGCAGAGATGGAGGTAGCAGACATGAGGATGTTAAGGTTCTCTTTAGGAGTGACGAGGATGGACAGGATTAGGAACGAGCACATCAGAGGGACAGCTCAGGTCGGCTGTTTTGGGGACGAGGACAGAGAGACTACAGTGAGATGGTTTGGACATGTACAGAGGAGGGAGATGTTACATTGGTAGAAGGACGTTGGAGATGGAGCTGCAGGTCAGAGGTCAAGAGGAAGGACAAAGAGGAGATATATGGATGTGTTAAATGAGGGCATGAAGGTAACTGGTGTGGGAGAAGAGGATGATGAGGATAGAGTTAGGTGGGAACTGATGATTCTATGTGGGACCTATAATGGGAAGAGACAAACATAGGAGGAGAAGATTATACAATTAATTTCAGGCCAGCAATTCTCTAAAACTTACATAGGTGCTCCCCATCTGCATGTGTGTCAGATATATTAGACTTGTGTCCTTTAAATAAGAGACAGGAGAACATGTAGTTTCGTTAGACAATATCTGTGATTTAGAGAAATAGTTAAGATTTAAATCAGAAAAAAACCACGTACAATGGTGAAGAGATTGGAGTAGCGAGTGAGATCTTCGAGATGGCTGAGGATCTCTCTGATTGTGTCGTCTCCTGTAGTCGTGCCTTTAAGTGCTACACAACAATATACAGATTTTTAAAAAATGACATTTTGACAACATTGGCTGAATGAATGACATGAATATGAATAAATACTCCTCAATCAGCATAGATAAAATAAACTATAACCTACTTTATACAATAATTCAGTCAAAAATTTGGACAAACTATTTTTTTTTTATGTTTTTAAAAGTCTTATGCTCTTTTTATTTGATCATGACACAGAAAAACAGTAATACTGTGAAATATTATTATAATTTAAATTAAGCAAAGAATCCTGAAAAAATATGAGGTTATAAAAATACCAATGAGCAAAACAACTCTAAACCTGATGAGAAATCAGCATATTAGGATGATTTAAAGGATCATGTAACACTGAAAACTGGTGTAATGACATGAAAATTCAGCTTGGATCACAGAAATACATTATATTTTAAAGTAGATTAAATCAGAAACACCTTGTAATAATATTTCACAACAATATTTCACAAACTGTTTTGTCTTGTATTTTTGGCTTGTTGTACAATAGCTTACACAAAACACAATGGAGATTTAAATATAATTTTAATGTAATAAGTAAAGACTTTATGTAAATAATGACGGACATTGTCTGACATTATCTTGTGAGCAGGATGATGATGAAATGATGTGTTATGATATGGAGGAATGTACAGTACATTAGGGGTGAAGTCCTGTGTAAGCTTAATGAATGTACAGTGTAGAAACTGCAGTAAATCTGGTTGTTTTAAACAAAATTATTTCAACTACATTTAAGTTCTCTGTTATAGGCTAACCTGCAATTTTGTAAAGTCCCAATTAATCCCATTAATTCCCATGAAAATTCCTGGAATTTTGCAACTCTACATTCAACATTACACAATATTTAAATAGTATTATTTGCCAGTATAGCAAGGGCACTTTCCAAGAGCACTGGACAAATGCTTTAGGCTGATGTGATAAAATGCTGTAAAAAAAAAAAGTTAATTTATTTTTATCACTTAACAAAATGGAAAGTAGAGCTGGGCGATACGGCTGAAAACTGTATCACGATATCAGTGTTTCATATCGGTCGATATCAATAATTATTGATATTATGACCCATTTAAAATAAGGACCAGGAGAAAAATATATTACATTTAAACATTTTTATTTTAAACTTAACCTTCCTCTGATCGGAATCCCCTCAGTTATTAAAACAGAAATGGCAACAACCAGGAAACCTCCAATAATTATAATGTAAACATGAGTCTAATGTCACAATGAACACTTAATTATTATCTCTAAGACGCAAAATGAAAGAAAATGTAAGAAATGCTTAATAAAGTGTAGTTTCCTCACTGCAGCTCATTTTCTGCTCATCATTCGCCGGTTACTGAAGAGGAATCCAGCAGACCGGCACGAGACGACGATTTGGTGCAACCAAAAATGATACTGTGTCACTCCCATGTTGCTAGGTTACCAGAGAGTGAGTAACTATGTTAATGTGACCAAACTTGCTTCGCAACCTCTGTTTTCTTCCGACAAAGAATAAAAAATATTGAACGTTTTATCGAACACATTTTTTTATTGATATCGATCACGTCTATCGTGATACATATCGTTATCGTTTTATCGCCCAGCCCTAATGGAAAGTAAATAAACAGAAGAGAAAGATGCTACTGCATGATGGATAAGTATCATCCTGTATTTCTCAGCATTGAGGACATCATTAATTCTGACCAGATCTCCAGAAATACAGCCCCAAACCTTAAAGGAACCTCCAGAATGCTTCACTGTTGCCTGCAGACACTCATTATTATATACCACTTTCCCAGGTACAGATCACTTGCAACCATTTTTCTGCCCCCCAGTTCCTATGTTTTCTAGCATAGTCGAGTCTCTTAGCCTCGTTTCCATGTCAAAGGTCTGGCTTTTTGGCCGCACTTCTTCTATTGAGACCACTTCTCACCAGACTTCTCCAGAAGGTAGAAGGGTGTACCTGGGTCCCACTGGTTTCCTCCAGTTCTGTGCTGATGGCACTGCTGAACATCATCTGTTGTTAAAGTGAAGTAAGCGTGATTTGAATTTCATCTGCTGAAGTAACTTTCGTTGGCCCACTGCATCTATGCTTCTCGACATTGCGTTTCTTTGTGCTTCTTCAGAAGAGCTTGAACATCACATCCTGAAACCCCAGTCTGCTCTGAGCTCTGTCCTGAGAGAGACTTTGCTGATGCAGTAGATCTAGCTGGTGTCTTGTTCCTGTGCTCAGTCTTGTCATGGTGACAAGACATGGTGACATGAAACCATGTCTCCACAACCTCACCCAATGTGAAGCTCCTGCACAGATGTTTCTGTTTCACTTAATGACTGGGTGTCAACCTACATAGGAAACTGATGATGATCAGCATCTGCTGGTATCACTGGTTAATGACAGACCTGCTGGTATCACTGGTTAATGACAGACCTGCTGGTATCACTGGTTAATGGCAGACCTGCTGGTATCACTGGTTAATGGCAGACCTGCTGGTATCACTGGTTAATGACAGACCTGCTGGAATCACTGGTTAATGACACACCTGCTGGTATCACTGGTTAATGACACACCTGCTGGTATCACTGGTTAATGGCAGACCTGCTGGTATCACTGGTTAATGACAGACCTGCTGGAATCACTGGTTAATGACACACCTGCTGGTATCACTGGTTAATGACACACCTGCTGGTATCACTGGTTAATGACACACCTGCTGGTATCACTGGTTAATGACACACCTGACTTTGCACAAGTGGGAGAATTGATCCTGGTTTGAAGCCAATGGGTCGTCACTCCAAATATTGACTTGATTTAGATAAATAAATAATTAAAATATATATACAGCACTTCTTCAGCATTTCTTCTACATATGTTCCATCAGTAAACGTTTACAAAATAATAATAATAATAATAATAATAATAATAATAATAATAACTGACAATATATTACTGCACGTAATGGGGATAACATGAACATTGTACTATGTTTATAAACTAAATGTGTGGGTTTTTTAATTAGAAATTATTTTCTAGTTTTTTTTATCACATTAAAAGCTCCCACTTTGTAACTGAATGTAGAACAGTGGTTAAAGTTTTAATGAAAGTGTTTTTTCTTTATTATTATAGATTATTTACTTACAGAACAGAAACAGCACATGGAGTAAAACAGCGCAGAGTTTTGGTATTTTGGAAACACTTCGTTTGCACAGTTATTACATTAATGGCGTTTTCTCAGAACTCGTCCAAACTATTTGCTCTCTTTGGCGAAACCGGAAGTGCTTTTATCCTCTCAGTCAAATTGCATTATGGTCTTTGTAGTTGTAAAGTTAATAAACAACTACTGTGTGTAGAAGAGGTTTGGTGCGCATGCGCTCTCCGTGCGGAAGTACATCAGTTGCAGGAGGACAGACCCACGGTGTAAAGGTAAATGTTCTTGTAAAAAAAGTGTGATACTTAAGGCAAATAAACTTATAAATAAATATCATTAAGATTAAAACGGAACAAGTTTTTGTAGTGGTCACACTGTCGCTTGTACTTGTAATACTTCTTGCTCCGCTGAAGATAATCAGCTTTAAACAGTAAATGTACAAGACAGGGTTATCTGTGAGGTAAATAAGTTTATCTGTGAGGTAAATAAGTTTATCTGTGAGGTAAATAAGTTTATCTGTGAGGTAAATAAAGTTATCTGCAAATAAAATTACCTGTGAGATAAATAAAGTTATCTGAGGTAAATAAGGTTACATGTGAGGTAAATAAGGTTATCTGTAAATAAAGTTATATGTGAGGTAAATAAAGTTATATGTGAGGTAAATAAAGTTATCTGTGAGGTAAATAAAGTTATCTGAGGTAAATAAGGTTACATGTGAGGTAAATAAGGTTATCTGTAAATAAAGTTATATGTGAGGTAAATAAAGTTATATGTGAGGTAAATAAAGTTATATGTGAGGTAAATAAAGTTATCTGTGAGGTAAATAAAGTTATCTGTGAGGTAAATAAGGTTATCTGTGAGGTAAATAAAGTTATCTGTGAGGTAAATAAAGTTATCTGTGAGGTATATAAGGTTATCTGTGAGGTAAATAAAGTTATCTGTGAGGTAAATAAGGTTATCTGTGAGGTAAATAAAGTTATCTGTGAGGTAAATAAAGTTATCTGTGAGGTAAATAAAGTTATCTGTGAGGTTCCTTTTTATTTAAAAACCTAAATGGGGCTTTAGTGCTGCATGATGTTACCTGAGGGAATGTTAAAAATATTAAGGTTTAATATTTATATTTAAATATCTTTTTTTTAATCATTCACTTTAACTGCTTAGTAACAGCACGCTGAGTGAAAATGTCAAAAATTGAGAAGATGAGCATCCTTGGAGTGAGGAGTTTTGGAGTTGAGGACAAAGACAAGCAGATCATTTCATTCTTCAGTCCTCTGACAGTGTTGGTCGGACCAAATGGAGCCGGGAAAACGGTGTGTTGTATACCTGTGTGGATTATTATTATTATTATTATTACTATTATTATTATTATTATTATTATTATTATTATTATTACTATTATTATCAGCATTATTATTATTATTATTACTATTATTATTATTATTACTATTATTATCATTATTATTATTATCATTATTATTATTGCTCATTCACCATCAGCATGATTTCAGTTTTGCACAGAACATGTACACAAACAGCATTTTTCACTTTTTTCATGGCAAATTTAGGAGCATTCTGGTTGCCATAAAAATACTGTCTGGAACAAACAGCATCATTTATAATCCAAATGAGTCTGAGGACTTAAAGGGGGTGAATACTCTTACAAACATTGTGTAGTTATTTAGGTTTAGAATAAATTAAATGTTATAATTTTCTTTTTTTAGACTATTATCGAGTGTCTTAAATATGTCACTTCAGGAGATTTCCCACCTGGAAGTAAAGGAAATACTTTTGTACATGATCCAAAGGTAGGTGTTTGTGGTGTTTGTATTTACTATAAATAAATAAATATATAGTATGTAGGTATCATTACCTTTTTATATATATTTCGTTGTGGATGTGAATATAAAGGACTGTTGTGTACTATGTGTTACTACATTTGATCAGGATGCTCATGAAACAGACGTGCGTGCCCAGATACGGCTACAGTTCAGAGACGTTAACGGGGAGCCCATAGCTGTTCAGCGTTCCATGCAAAGCACACAGAAGGGCAAAAAGGCACCCGAATTCAAAACCCTTGAAGGAGTCATCACCAGAATAAAGTGGGTTTTATAAATCCAGACTTTTGGGCAGCGTTCTTACACCTCCGTGGTGTTTCACTGTCAGTAGAATGGCAGAATTTGTTTTTGATGCCAATTAATGCAACTAACTTTTTCATTCTCTCATGAAACTAAACAAAAAACTGATGAGTCAAGCGTAATTTTCATCTTAAAAGTGTATATTTATGTAAATATGCAGCTCTTAATAATACCACCCTCAGGGCTGGAGATTCTTGTATGTTCATATACTGTCCCCTCTGAAACTGTTTGAACAGCAAGACCTATTCATTCGTTAGTGCTATGTGCAAAGGACCTTTGGGTTTGAGATCAAAAGATGGATATGAGACAAGTGTTTTAGCTAGTGTTTACAACTTAATATGTTAAACACCACACAATATTGAACCATTTCCACAGAAACCACCACATTTTTAGATGAGCACAAGTACTGGAACAGTTGTATATCCTTCTTTTCTTATTTTTCAAATTGTTTGGTTTGCTCCCATAAACAGCCCTCTTGTTTTCATGTGGACTTATCCTTTTTAAAATCAAATGCATTTTTCACATGTAAAACTCAAGGCTAACAGGACTCTCCTCTTCAACAGGGAAAATCTGTCTGTCACATGTTCCAATATTTTGTCCCTTGGTTGGTTTAGAAACTGTCACATGTTTAACTCCTCTTTATATATAAAATAAAAATAAAAGCTGAAATTTTCTCATATTCATCTTTTGAGCTTAAACCCAAGTATCTTCATTCTACAACAAAAACAAACTAATTGGCTTTGTATTCCAATAGTATCAGTGGGAACTTCCCGGTGTTTACGGGTTAACTTTTTGTGAATGACTGTCTACAGGCATGGAGAAAAAGTTAGTCTAAGCTCAAAATGCGCTGAGATAGACCGTGAGATGATCTCAGCTTTGGGCGTTTCAAAGGCAGTGCTCAACCATGTCATCTTTTGCCACCAAGAGGAGTCTAATTGGCCTCTCAGTGAAGGAAAAGCCCTCAAGCAGAAATTTGATGATATTTTCTCAGCAACAAGGTATATTATCCTGCTCTGGCAAAATGTGTGTCTCTGTGTTTATTAATGTTTCTTTGCAGTCTTGATACATCTCCAGGTTCTTTAAGTATCATGTAATACCTTTTGTCTAAATACTAACATGTTTACACCACAGAGCATGGATAATTTCAGTGAAATAAATGCATTATTACAGGGCTAATGCGTGTTTGTAACTGAGCACATTCAGTTGCCATGCTAACAGTCCACCTTTATTTATAATTCTCTCATAGGTACATCAAGGTGCTGGAAACCCTTCGTCAGTTAAGGTTGAAGCAGTCCAATGCTGTCAAATCTTGTCAGATGGAGTTGAAATATCTGAAGCAGAATAAGGAAAAGGCACAGGAGATCAAGGAACAGCTGTCCACTAAAGAAGCCCAGCTAGCAGCTTCTAAAGAAAGTGTACAGCGCATTGAGAACCAAATTGACCCCATGGAGGTAAGACAGCCGAAGTGAGGATGTGATGGATATGAGTTCTGTTTCCTAATGTAATAGATTACATGATGTGAAATCACTGTCTGTTTATTCTCATTTACTGTAATCTATTCTGAGAAATACGAGTAATACAGTGCATTATATTGCATTGTTGTGTGTGAAAATCCCAGGAGCTCAACAGTTTTTGAAATACCTAAACCTTCCTATCTGCTACCAACATCCAAGCTCTTGACCTGAATCTGTAGGATTTTATACATCGTGCTGCTGAACCTTGCTAGGCTCATTGGATAATTGCATGACTGATAGCTAGAAAGTGGCAGTTGAGTGCATGTGTATGAGTATTCCTACTTTGGCTTTATCCATACTATGTGTACTTCGTCTTTTTAGAATCGGTTGAATGACATTGATGACAATCTAGGCAAAGTAATGAAACTGGATAATGATATCAAGGCTCTGGACAGCAGGAAGAAACAGATGGAGGATGACAATCGTGAATTAGAGGAGAAGATTGAGCAGGTAAAATTAAAATTATTTATCCAAAAATTACATGATCTGACCTCGGCTTCCCTCATTTTAATGAGAGCTGCTTAGTAGGAAATTAATCTTTGTTATTGTTTCTATGGTGACATGGAAACTCTTTTGCAGTTTGCTTGTTTATACATTAGCAGACCTGCCAACCTTTACGCATTTTGTGTAGCAGATGCGCATTCAGACATCACAGTACGCTGCTACGATTTGTCACTTCAAAATACGCATTGTAAAAAACCATTGATGCCTTTGAGTCCAACTGTCTGTGCATTTGTGCACCAGGCAATGCGCCTATGTGTGTAACCGCATTGGGCAGCAACCTGGGACAATAATAACTCGACCAATCAGAGCGCCAGTTTAAAACTCTTCAACGCTACAAGCGGAGAATGTGCTTTTCATCTGTCTCTGTCCGTCTACAATTCTTCTTACAGTGACTGTTTTTTACAAGTGAGGACTTAACGTTTCAAAGGAAAATGGCCAGAATTGTGAATTTCATCCATTTTAATCATCCTGCTGAACCACAGGCGTCGTTATACTCCTTTACTGGGGCATGTGTCCGGTGTTGTGCCTCAAGTTTAAGTTTTACTCACAGATCAAGTTTTACGAGAACTTTGCGAGAGTTTTACGAGGTATGCGAGAACTTTGTCAGGTTGAAAACAAGCCGTGCAGCTGCATTTTGGATCATTTGCAGAGGACAGATTGTGTTCATGTAGACCTGCCAGCAGTGTGTTACAGTAATCCAGTCTAGTAATGACAAGAGACTGAACAAGTACCTGAGCAGTCTGTGTGGGGAAAATGGCCGAATCCTTCTAATGTTGTAGAGAAGAAACCGACATGAGCGAGTCACATTAGGGACATGAGAGGAAAAGGACAGTTGATTGTCCATGGTTACCCCAAGCTGTGGCTGAAGGGGAGATCAGATTGTTGTGCAAGGATATAGCAAGATCGTGACCTGGGGATGAATCACCTGGGATGAACAGCAGTTCAGTTTTGCTACGATTGAGCTTTAACTGATGAGCAGTCATCCATGATGAAATTTCTGCCAGACATGCTGAGATCTGGTCATGCACATAATGTTATACTCTTTATTGTAGTAGCAGCCAAGTATTGTTATTGTATATTTTGTACATCAGTACTGTAAAATGCAAATCTTCTTACATGCCATTTGTGCCTTAAAACATATTAATAATGTACAAAATGTTTTCACGCAAATGCGCGTGGAAACCTATTATGAAAAACATGAGGATGATGATGATGATGTGTGTGTTGTGTGTGTGCCTTGCAGTTAGTAATACACATGATGTCAGATGAGGATACTGACAGAAAGGGAGAGGGAAGCAAATCTAAAAAGAAGCGAGTATAAACCCCTCAGAAGTTCTTGAGCGGTGTTGTGCCTCAAGTTTAAGTTTTACGCACAGATCAAGTTTTACTTTATTTGCCAGTATTTATAAAGGAAAAATGTAGTAAAAAGTTGTGATGTGTGAGCTTGTGAACTTAATCAACACTGACCAGCAAATGTGCCTGACCTCGCACCGCGTCGCTACAGTAAGTTGCTACTCAAAATTTTTTTCCAAGGTTGGCAGGTCTGCATTAGTCATTAATCAGTCATCATATACGTAAAGCAATTTGGTGTCCAACCTCAAATTCAGCCCCAGTATAAAATTAAAAAAACCTCAAGATCAAGCCAGAAGATTTCGAAACCACTACTGGTGATGTACAGGTATGTTTTCGGGATTTACACTTCATTCCAAAACAAAGAGTAAAATTAGAACAAGTTGGATTACTAACACTGCCAGAGTTAAACTGTCATATGTAGCATAATAGTACTGTAATTTGTACTGTATAGGATGGATGAATGACATTTTTTGTGTATAATGGCTTCAGTTTTGTCAGAGCAGAAGTAGATTGTGTTATTCTAGAAAGGGCTTTCTGCTTGGAGCCTTTGTCATGGTCGTCCATGTGAGGGAGGAGGCATCCATGGTGTATGCTGAACCAGTCTCCAGTGGCTCCATTGTAAAACTGGTAGCCTTGTTGTACAGATTTTTGATGACACTCATGAGTCTGGTTGGGGCTGAAGTTATATTTTTTCATTTTTGCCCACAGAGCAGCATACCACACTCAATAAAAGGCAGCCTTGCATATGATTCCCAGGTTAATTTGCTCCATGGTGTTCTGTCCTGCCACAAATTCAGCCTGTTTTTCTGCTAAGCTTTGTTCCACTTGAGGTTTTAACCTATTCATTATAACTTTCAGCAAAACTTTGCTAAGGTGGCTGATGAGACTGATGGTGCAGTAGTCTTTTCACTGTTGTAGATTGCCCCTTTTCGGTAGTATGATAACGAATGATTGAGTCTTTTCCTTGTAGGCCATTCACCACTCTGCAAAATCTTGTTACAGATCATGCAGAGGGCATCATCACCTGTATTTAGGAGGTCTGCAAGGACACGCTTCTCTCCGGCTAAATTTTCTTTCTTGCATGAATTTCCCCCATCCTTGTTTTAAATATTTCATCCACCTCTGGGTCTCATAGCTTATCCAGATATTCTCCAGGGGTTTTGGGTATGACCTTAACCTTCATCCAACCTGGAGAGGGGTGGGAGCTGCCATGTTAATTTGCCCATGACACACCATATGATGAAAACGGCAGCTCAACCGATACCAGCTTGGTTGTAGCCTGGGTTAGCAAGGACCGCGTTGGTCACCAGGATGGAGGTGTAAGGTGCAATGTTGAAGATCAAAAGCCCCATCACTCCAGAACAAAGTTCAATCTGGAGAACCATATGTAATCATTTATATATTCATGAATAAGAAAGTGTTTTGGGTGGACCAGGCAGAAATTCATTAACTTGCCCATAAGACAAGTGAAAGCAGGGTGTTTTCCCAGGGTTTGGCTCACTGGAAGGCAAAAACAATTGACTTGCTGCATTTGCTGTTTATTCAAGTTTCTCTCTCTTAATCTCACTAAATTAATGTAGGCAAAATATCATGGTTGTGGCTTTTGGTATAGTAAGTATGATGAATAGAATTCTGAATAAAATGAGTAACTTGAATGATCTAGTTTATAATTTTTAAAGAATAGAATTTGCCCACTGTACATTTTTTTAAAATATAATACAATGACTGTTTTCACTCTACACATATATTTTAAACTGCTTCTGGTCTTGGACACTTTTAGGTGTTTCAAGGTTCAGATGAGCAGCTACAAGAGATGTACGAAAATCACCAGCTCACAGTCAAGAAGAAAGTGAAGAGGCTCACAGAATGCCAACGTGATCTGGAGAAGGCAGGCCGTGAGTGCCAGAGGATGAACTATATTAAATCAGACCTACTTGTTGAACAGGGTACGTAATAACATTCACCTCTTAGTGACTATAGCGTTCTGTAGACCTTTTCACCCAGTGCAATTAAATATCAGTCATCATGATAATTTGCTATTGAATTACTGGTTTGATATTTTATTTGGTGTGTATATATATATATGAATTTTTGTACAAGACTAATTCAATTAATTCAGTACAAGTTCACTAAATCTATTAATACATTCTAATAATATCAGTTAAGATGGTAAGGATTAAAACCTAAAGAACTGGAGAAATGGAGTCAATATCGTGTGATTAAGAGATGACTACAGAATGTGAAGAGCAGACATTTAATAATTAATTAAATCCAATCTGTATTTTTATGAAGAAATACCAGCTGAGTGGGATGTTGTTTTTGTCTGCTCCTTGAAGGTCGCCTACAGATGGAAGCAGACAAACAGGCTCTGCATATAAAAAATCGAGATGCTCAAGTGAAGTCTTTAGCTTCTTACCTGGAAATGGAAGGATATGATCGAGCTCCTTTCAGTGACAGACAGCTCCAGAGCTTCCATAAGCTAGTTAGAGAGAGACAGGATCAAGAGGCAGAGGCGCTCAGCAGGGTTATGGTAAACATTTTTTAATACACCATACTCTTTTTTTTTTTTTTTTTCATAATGTATGATTTATTGCCCAGGCCATGAGACTGAAACTGTGTACACTGTAACTGTATATATAAATGACAATAATGGGGTTTTTGTTAAATTTTTATACCCTTGGTAGAAAAGCTGAACAATGTATGTGTCAGGGGCATAGGTGTGAGAGAAAAGTTTAGATGGCTGAGGCAGGTTTATAAGGACGTATTCGGATGTCCTTTGGATTTGGACATTTGAGAATTTCTGAAGCAAGTTTCCACAACAAAAACAAAAAAAAAAAGGAACGTACATGCTGTTTATCTTTTATATTCCAGATGTAACTGTAAGACATGTGAACATTATTCATCTTGACCAAGAGCTAGTCTTAGAGGTCATGTCTAATGCAGATGTGCACAGATGTGCATTTATGATTGTGACTCCTTCCTTTAGAGATAAAGAAGATTTATTTATTTATGTATTTTAATTTCATAAAGGGCCGGCCAAACAAAGCATTCACTGTTTAATTCATTTCTATTTATTTCTGTATGTCAGCGATACAGGGATAAAAACAGACCCAAATGCAGGATAGCGTAAAATTAAACAGGTTTATTAAATAAAAAACACAAAACAGGGACTATGACACAACAAGAGACGAGACCAAGGATTCCGCCCATCCATCGGCAACCTGGCACGTCAAAATAGACTTGACAATAAGGAACAGGTGTGCTGAGGTGGGGAAGAAGAGACGAGGGGGGGGCAGACACGTGAACACAGAACATAAACACACAAGTCCAGGCTGGATCCTGACAGCATAGTGTAACAACTCACATTGTCTCAAAGAAGCTTTACAGAAGTACAGAAACATTTAAACAATTAAAACAAAAACAAAAAAAGTTTTTAAATTAATTTTAAAAGTATGTTACTATTTATCTCTAACATCTATCTCTAATGAACAAGTCTGAGATGACTTTGATGAGGAAAAACTCGATGAGATGCGATGAGATGAAAAAATCAGACTCAGAAGTAAACCTCATCCTCATTTGGGTGACACTGGACAGGATGACATCATATTTCTTACCTTAGCATATCATTGTAAAATAATTAATAATCAAAAGCTGCACTAAGATCAAGCAACACCAGCAAAGAGACACAACGCTGATCAGAGACCAGTAACAGGTCATTTACCACTTTAACCTGCGCTGTCTGTGTGCTATGATGAGGCCTAAATCCTGACTGATACATTTCATCAATACTATTCCTATGTAGGTTTGAACATAACTGCTGAGCTACAAACTTTACATGCTACAAAAGTGTATTAGCTGTATATATTAGCGCCGGCCATCACACAGTCTTTAGGTGGATTTTGACCTGTAAATAGTTTGGCAACAATTGTGACTCTGTTCCAGATTGACCTGCAAGAGAAGGAAACACAGAAACAGCAAAACATTGATGAGATTCGTGATAAGAAGACAGGTTTGGAGAGGACCATTGAGTTGAAGAAGGACATACAGGACAGAAAGCAGCAAGAACTAAAGAACTTCAAGTTTGAACTTCAAAGACTGGAAGGTTCCTCATCCAGACTTCAGGAGCTAGAGACTGAGCTCACAAAAGCAGTAAGTTTTTTTCTGTACCTCAGGTTTATTCTGTACTTCTGTGGATAAACATTCACTAGTAGGACAGTAAGTAATTGCTTTAATTGATCAAATATAAATACTTGGTGAGTAAAATGCTACTCAGGATTTTTAGATAGATCAAAAGTGCAATGCAGATACACACACACACACACACACACACACACACACACCCCACACTAATTCATGAGACCAAATGAACCTTTTCCCTTATCATAAGAGCTGGTGTTTTGTCTGGCTAGCTGACATTAGATGGTTAACTTACCAAAGGTACACTGTAGGGTCAGTATACAGCACTGCCCAAATGTGAGCTAGCCATGACATTAGATATAGCACATCTAAAACCCATGAACTGGGCCAGTCACAATTACACAGGTTCTCTCAAAACAGTCATTAATAATCACCTTCTCGATTTATATAATGTATGTTTATTTTTAATTGATATATATTAATTAAGTGTATATTGTCTATTATATATTTATTAATTTTATATTAATATGTGTGTGTGTAGGAGCGAGAGCTGGAGAAGGCTGTGCAGGATTCCACTGTGGACCATCTAAGAATGGAGGTGCAGGAGCTACAGAGAGAAAAGGTGGAACTGGATCAGAACCAGCGCAAACTAGATCAGGAAATGGAAACCCTCAATATACACACCACAGCACGCACACAAATGGACATGCTGAAGAAAGATAAAGTGAGTATTTTCACATTTCACCTTAATCTAATTAGTCACTGTCAGTACTCTACTCCTTTCATTACATAGATGACAGGCAGTCACACATATTTGGGCATTTAATGCTAAACTGACTAACTACATGCTGAATAATGATGTTACTATTACAATAATATTAATAAAACTGAACAAATAAAATTTAAATAGAAATATGAAATATTGGTATTTCAATTGTGGCATCTAGACTGATAAAGAAGATCAAGTAAGGAAGATCAAGTCCAGGCACAATGAAGACTTGGTTTCTCTGTTGGGCCATTTTCCTAACAAGAGAGAGCTTGAGGACTGGATTTATAGCAAATCAAGAGAGATCAACTCCATCAGAGAGAAGCTGAGCAAGCTCAAGTGAGTCCCAAGATCACAGTCATGCGCTTAAACTATCTAATCTATATTGTAGTGGAATAAGATTCCTTCTTTTTGGATATACAAATGGCACAATAATTAAATAATAATGTTTCATCTGAAATTTACTGGTTGCCTAAAGACAAAGCCCCGGTGACATTTATTTATCTCAAAATATCTTAGAAGGATGTAATTAGGTTTGGGGGGGAAATGATCTGTGCATACCAGAAGCTGTACCTGTAAACATTAAAGGATCTCAGATTTTTTAGGGAGTTAGACACACATCTACTATTAGTTTATAATTAATAATTATACCATTACAGTATAATTGGTTTATCTTAGTCTGTCTTAGTTTATTTTAGGTTTATCTTTAGTGTTTTCTCATCTCTCATTGGACTCTGGCCTCATTTTAACACTCCTGACCCCATTCTATGATGCTCCAATTTGGTCTGTCTGTAATGTGTTAGTAAGGAGTTGGCATCCAGAGAGCAAAACAAGAGTCACTGTACAGCCGAGATTCGACGGAAAGAGCAGCAGCTGGCCAGCTATGAGGAGAAACTTTTTGATGTTTGTGGTAGCCAGGACTTTGAGTCTGATCTGAGCAAATTGCAGGATGACCTGGAGAAGTGTTCCAAGCAGAGAGGTATGTCATGGAAATACGCATGCACATATTTTTTGTTGTGTTTCAGTTCAAACTGGCTGTGACTTTTAAGCAGGTCATTCACATAGTCATACATATCGCAGTTGTGTTTAATTTATTTAAGGCATGAGAAGTTTCTACAGCAATAATATTTCTCATTTTCTAATCAGCAATGCTGGCTGGGGCTACAGCCGTGTACACCCAGTTCATCAGCCAACTGACAGAAGAAGGTGAGCCATGCTGCCCAGTGTGTCAGCGTGTCTTCCCCTCAGAGTCTGAGCTCCAGGATGTCATTAATGACATGCAGTCCAAACTGCGTCTGGTGCCAGACAAGCTGAAAACCACAGAGCAGGACCTGAAGAGGAAGGAGCGTAAGCGTGATGACATGATGGCCCTCAAACCTGTCAGGTCAGTACCTTTCCTTTGACCTGGATGTGGCTCAAATAAACAGCTGTCCTCTGGCCTATATAATGGTATAACAAAGTCCTTGTGGTCATCATCTTATTGTTGCCACAGTGATGTTTTATTTATACCAGCCTTTTCTAAAAGTGTGAAAAAACATCATATATTATCCTGTATGGTTGTAATGTTGCGCCATGACATTTTCTATTTTGTTCCACACACAGACAAACAATTGCAGAGCTGCATGAGAAGGATCTGCCAGAGATAAGGAATAAACTGCAGAATGTGAACCGTGAAATAGAGAAATTTAAGAGAGACATTGAGGAGCAGGAGAGTCTGCTGTCTCTGTTGATGTCTGAGGAGGATACGGCCAAAGCCTGTTTACAAGACATTTCCCTCATGCACCGCTACCAGGTCTGGGGTCACTCTGGGATTATAAAATCATTTCAGTACTTTACTAAATGCAGAAAATATTCAGTGTGGGTTAATTTCTCTTCATTTAATTTCCTTGATTTAATTTAACATTAATACTTATTTATTGTATATATCTCTGTCTATACAGTTACCCATTCCAAATCTGTAGACATTTATTATATTTAATATTTTAATACAGTGGAAGTGTTTTTGTCCCTGAATGTTAGAAGTGTTTAATGGTTAGAATGTTTTATAAACAAACAGTTGACCATATCACTGAATGGCCTTTAAAGCTTTTATATAGCTTTTTGTAAAGTAGTCATGATACTGTAACTAAAATGTTTAAGTTTGGTTGTAACATAGATGGATCTGAAGGATGTGGAGAGGAAGATAGCACAGCATACAGCAAAGCTTCAGGGAGTGGACCTGAGCCGCACCATGCAGCACATCAGCCAAGAGAAGCAGGAGGTCCAGCATCGCCTTGACACCAGTATGAGCACTGTGCATTTAACACCAGACACCACCTACATTATAATTATCATCCAATACCCTCTTCTGTTGACTGTAGAAGGAGATGTATATTTCCTGCTTTCCTTTCACTAGTTCTTGGGCTGGATGCAGATTTCCACAGTATCTTATTCTTCAGCATTCTGATCTCTTTTTTTTTCCTGTTCTCAGCCGGTAGTAAGATGGAGCTAAAACGCAAACTCATTCAGGACCAGCAAGAACAGATACAAACCCTAAAGAGTAGTGTGAATGAGATCCGTGCTGAAAAGCTTCAGATTTCCAGTAACATGCAGAAGCAGCAGCAGCTGGAAGAACAATGTGTGGAATTTAGTGCTGAAATTCAGGATCTGCAAAGAGAAATACGGGTAATATTGCACGAGAGAGCTAGATTCTCTTACTGCTTAATGAGCTACTCTGCTGTGTAATAGGGAGAATGATGAATGAGGGTGTTTGTTTTGTTTGTAAACCTACATGTGTGTGTTGTAGGATGCTAAGGAGCAGGTCTGTCCTCTGGCCATCACTTTAGAGAAGCTCCAGCATGAAAAGCAGGATCTGATTGAGCGCAAAAATCAAAAACAAAGTGAGGGCCAGGAGAAGGTATGTAACTTATTATACTGAATATTCTAAATTAAACATACAGTAGGAGCTAACAGTCTGTCTTTTCAGTGTGGTGCCTAGGGTTAAACCATACGTTATTTAGTGCACAGTCCATGTAGATGGGTGACAAAGGGGAAAAAACCATAATGTCTTAACATCACATGAACTAACAGGACAGCTGCAGTGCACATTGGCATAGAATCTAAAAAATAAACAGTGACCCTGAAACAGATCGTGTATCCTTTCCTGTTTATGCATTAAAACTGAATTAATTTCTATTTTTTTATTTATCATAGCTTGATGCTATGAAAGAGAGAGTCAAAAGTTTGGCTATATCAGAAAGAGAAATTGGCAAGTACGTTGAAGAGGGCAAAGATGAATACAAACAGGTACAAGATTAATTTCTCCCATTCTGTTTTCTCTGTTGTCACATTCTTTTACACTCCAGTTCTTTTTACATTTCATTTTGTATTCAGCAAAAAGAGGCAGAACTTCAGGAGATAAATGCTCAGCTGACTGAAGCTGAGAAACAGCGAGAGAAAATCAACAAGGACATGGGCAATATCCGGCAAGATATCGACACTCAGAAGGTAGAAGGTCTTTTCCTGTCTTGTGTTCTTTGCATGTTTCTGTAGGTTCTGAGCATGTTGCATTGAGAGAGAAATGAGTATTTTGTTTTGTGTCTTTCCTGCTCATAGGTACAAGAGCGCTGGCTTCAGGATAACCTGACCCTGAGAAAGCGTGTGGAAGAGCTAAAGGAGGTTTCCAGGAGAAGAGAGGTCTTACTGAAGGAGATGGGCAACATGCAGGTCATGGAGCTGCGCAAGTAATCAGCTCTTATTCTTAAAATTATTATGTGAATGTGATCAAAATATTTCAATGAATTTGAACATTATAGTGGATCACTTTTACCACCACCTTGAGATAATGTTTATGTTCCTTAGTTTCTTAGCTTAGCCAAATAGCTATTTGTAGTACAAATGATTAAATGATCTTTTTATGATTAGTGAGGAAGATGGAGTTGTCTTCTTCCTTCGTCTTTTTCCGTTATGGGTCGCCATATCGTATCATCAGTTTCCACCTAACTCTATCCTCGGAATCTGTCAACCTGTCCATCAAAATAGCAACAAGAAGGGACTCAAGCCGATCTTTGATGTAGCCCCACCCCACCCCACCCTGCTGTCATGCTCCTCTCATACACATCCTGAACTATTCTGACGTACTTCTCTGCCACATCCTCATACAGTACCGTAGCTCCGCTCTCGTCACCCTGTCATACGCTTTCTCTACATCCACAAAGACGCAATTCAGCTCCTTCTGACCATCTCTGTACTTCTCCATTAACATTTGCAGTGCGAAAATTCCATCAGATGTGCTCTTTCTGGTCATGAAGCCATACTGCTGCTCACAAATATCCACTTCCTTTCTTAGCCTAGCTTCCAATACTCTTTCCTATAGCTTAATTGTGTGGCTCATTAACTTTATACCCTTGTTCTTAAAGATTAGCACTAGAACATTTCTCCTCCATTCCTCAGGTATCTTCTCACTCTCCAAAATCCTGTTGAACAATCTAGATAGAAACTCCACTGCTGTCTCTCCTCAGATCCTTCCTCACCTCCTCCTTTCTAATTTTTCCTATTTCTTGCTCTACAATATTCACCTTTTCCTCCTGTCTTTTCCTTTCATTTTCCTCATTCATCAGCTCCTCAAAATACTCTTCCATCTTCTCTGCACACTCTCCTCACGTGCCAGCACCTTTCCATCTCTATCTTTAATCACCCTTATCTGTTGTAGGTCCTTCACATCTCCATCTCTCTGTTTCACTCATCTGTACAAGTCTTTCTCACCTTCCCTCATGTCTAACCTTCATACTTCTCACCGTATGCTTTCTGTTTGGTCTTCGTCATGTCCCTCTTCACTCTGTGCTGCAATTCCTTGTAGTCTTTTGTAAAATATCTTAGTAGAAATAATTAAAATATTATTCCTTACAATACTATAACTAAAGTAAAGTATTAGGCCTTGCAAAATATTACAATTGCTGTCATAAGACATATGTAGGTGATGTTGTAGGCCAAAGATGTTTATTGCAACCAGATTCTGGGCTGTCAGGCCTAGTCAGTCTGAGCACATTTGTAATAACGAAGGATGTGTGTGCGCGTGCGGGCGCGTGCCCGTGTCCGCGGGTCAAGGTGGGTGTTTTTATTTTTGCAAGGACGTCGCGAGAGTTCTTGTTTTTCTTGATTGATTTGGCATGACATGCTCTTTTTGGGGGTTTTCATTTGTTACTTTTAATTTACTTAAATATGTCGGAACTCAGAGCCGGTCTCCAAGTCGACACATCACAGGGTGATCTCCACACTTAGACTTTTTGGTTACTAAAGACTGTTTTAGTTCAACTTAACTGTTAACTCTATAATTACTACAAAAATACTGAGAAAACCCCTCAGACCTGGATGAGAATGACTTCTTTATTGTGGTCAATCAGCCAACAAATTATAGGAGAAATTGCCAAATTAAAAGTAACAAATGAAAACCCCCAAAAAGAGCATGTCATGCAAAATCAATCAAGAAAAACAAGAACTCTCGCGACGTCCTTGCAAAAATAAAAACACCCACCTTGACCCGCGGACATGGACACGCGCCCCCACGCACACACACGCCTTCGCCCGCAAAGAACCAAAAAAAACTCAGATATCTTCTCAATATATACCCTGGCGCTCCTAGGAGCCCAGGTGCCATATCACCTTATTTACCAGCCTTACCTCCTATGTTTTCTAAATACACTGACCCAATTTCCCCTTATTTCCCATTACCTTTCACCCATATGCCCATTTATGGATTTTCCTCCCCTTATTTTTCAGGGCCTAAGTCTGTGGACCACTGTTTTTTTCATTCTACATAACATGTTATTGCTATGGACCAAGGTCTGAGAACCATGGTGTTCTTCATTTTCCATAACAATATATGAGCTAAGGTCTGGGAACAATGGTCTTTTCCCTTCTACATAACAAGTTGTTATTACAAATGTGCTCAGACTGACTAGGCCTGACAGCCCTGAATCAGGTTGCATTAAACATCTTTGGCCTACAACATCACCTACATATGTCTTATGACAGCAATTGTAATATTTTGGAAGGCCTAATACTTTACTTTAGTTATAGTATTGTAAGGAATAATATTTTAATTATTTCTACTAAGATATTTTACAACAGGTCCTGTCTACTTTCTTCAGTCCTTTCTTTGTCCTTTCTATTCAAACTGTGGTTACATTAATGAGGAGGGCCGTGTGATTTGTTTGAAAAATAGGGCCTGTTGGATTATTTGGCAGATTTCAGACTAGTGTCTACATATTTTCAAACACTTCTTGTGTTGTATTATGATTGACCAGCGAGCGACGGGAATTGGAGCGGAAGTTGGATGACCTGAAGAAGAATCGCAGTTTGGCTGTGGGGCGACAGAAAGGCTTTGAGGAGGAGATCCTGCATTTTCGTAAGGAACTTCGTGAGGATCAGTACTGCCAGGCTGAGGAGAGATTCCGTGATAAGATGATAATCATGAGGACCACTGAGCTGGCAAACAAAGACTTAGACATCTACTATAAAGCACTGGACCAGTAAGTAAATGTTAAAGCCTTTCACTGTTAGGTAAGTCATTAAAAATTCTTTGCTGATTATTAAAATGTGTTACTTTTACCTGTCTTGTTTCTCAATCTCCAGTGTGCTTAGATTGAGGTCTAACTAATGTAATTTATCTCAAAGGTATGAAAAGTTAATTTTGTGCATTAATATTGACGGGTATAGAAAATTCATGTAGTTGTAATTTATCTTGAAAATGTCTCAGGAGATAAAATGTTTGCCGGTGATGTAAAAAAATGCTTTAAGGAAGTCTTTATCTCATGTTGCGCTTGTGAGCCGTGGCTTCATGTTTCCTGTAAAGATGTTTTTTAGGTCTTAAGCATAGCAAATCTGGGTTTGCAGATTAAACTTTACAATACTTGCCAAAAATTCTACCATAGAGTTCTGTTTATGGATAATTGTGATCTTAGTAACCGAAAACTTTGTGTATTTGGTTTTGTGTTTGTGCAGCAGAACCATTTGTTGTTGTTGTTGTTTTTAAAATGTTATTTTTCCTCAGATAAAAATATTAACCTGTTACTACCACAGCAGACTGTTGTTACAAACAGAGGCTGATAATTTATCTATATGAATCTCACACACACACACACACACACACACACACACACACACACACACACACACACAGGAATATCCCCTACAACTACATGATTAGTGATTCAGAGGGCACTGAGTCATCTCTTCCTTTCTCACTGCGTCAATGACATTAAACTATTCAGATATTCACATTTCATTATACACATTAAACACTCAGAAAAATATACAAAAACATAAATGATATGAATAGGACAATTAATATTTTGTAAACAATTTGTTAAATGACCAAAGCAATGAGGGAACAATCCTTAAAATGGACATGAAGCACTAACTTGATGTAGGAAAGAACCTTACTATTATGGCTTATTGATTAATCGGATTATTAATGTTTTAAATCAGATTATTTTTAAAAAGTATATCATTGCTACTACATAACTCTTAATTGGGCTCAATTAAAGTAATTAACTTAAGAGATAAACCTCAGTGGAAACATTTCTCTAGTCTGATGTGATTATATAATATTCATGTGTCATTTATTCCAGTGGTTTACACTGACTGATGTCCAGTACAGTGTGTTCCTGTGCATTAGGGAGGACTGCTGCTCTGTCTTCAGGTTGTTCAATGAAAAGAATAAATGTGATGATGTTGACCTGGAATCACAGATGATGGTGAATAATCAGAAATAATTCACAGCCTTACTCAGATTGAGAGAGTCTGAAATGTGATCAGATTTTCACACAATGACTAAATTGTATAAGTATTTTACGGAGTATTGTATTTGTGCTCACTTCTGAATTTTCTGTTATAGTTTCACATTTACAATGAACTTTGACCCTGAGTGTTGGAGTGATGAGTGTGCTGACGGGTCGTAGATCTTATTATTCAGTTTTGTCATCTTTGGTTTTGTTATGATAAGAGATCAGCCAACCACAAATGCACAAAATATTTGCATTCAGCAGATCACATTTTTCTTCTTACCTCGATCATGCATTACCCTTATTACAGCCCGAGATCAGTATAAAGCACAGAGTTCGAATAAAAACGAAGTATTTCCATTTTTAATAGTAGAACTGCAAATTGAACTTGAATTTCTATCCACTCATCTACACAGGTTTTTTTTTTTTTTACTGAACTCATCCCACTCATAAAGATCGTATCAGTCTGTTTCAGTCTCTGCAATGGGAAAGACCAGACATTGTTTTTTCCAGTGTGAACCTGAAATGCTTAGTATGCAAAATTATTAAATAAAATTCTGTAAATCTTGTGTAAAAATCTTAGTGTTTGGTGTTGTGTAGAAAGGTTCAGACAAAGTCCAAGTTCTATCTCTAGTCCTGTGTGTTGTGTAAATGCATTACTCTCATTAACAACAGTGAAGTAACACTTGTGTGTATCAAATAGTTTCTATACATTTTATGAGCCAGTATATCTGCATTTTTACAGAACAATCATGAAGTTTCACAGTATGAAGATGGAAGAGATCAACAAAATAATTCGGGACCTGTGGAGGAGCACGTATCGTGGACAAGGTCTTCAACTAAACATTCTTCACTTGGTGGAATCTGTTTCTGATGGATAGGTTTAGCAGTGGGGAAAATCACGCGGCATTTTATGACTTTACAGCTAAATACATGAACATCAATCATTTCTTTAACCTGAATTATCTAATTCACATGTAATACATTACATACAAGAAAAGAAACCACGGCCTCCTCTGCGCCACATTTTAAACTCCTCTGTATGCACGATTGTCTCGTCTCAGATATTGAATATATAGAGATTCGCTCTGACGTGGATGAAAATGCCTCTGCTGGTGCAAAGAGACGAACGTACAACTACAGAGTGGTCATGGTCAAAGGAGACACCTCTTTAGACATGCGAGGACGCTGCAGTGCAGGACAGAAGGTGTGTCAATGTTATTAGACTTAAAAAATGTTAGAATTTAGTTGAAATCAGTATCTGTCATGTTTGAAAGCTTATAAAATTCTAACACGTAGCCTGTTTTGTTATCTAACTGTTAATTTATGAGACCATTAAAGATTCTGTCTGTGATTTATGTCATCAGTTTTCCTCATGGTGTGTTTAATTGTACAGGTTTTGGCCTCGCTCATCATACGGCTGGCTTTGGCTGAGACATTCTGTCTGAACTGTGGAATCCTTGCACTAGATGAACCAACTACCAATCTGGACAGGGAGAACATCGAGTCTTTAGCCCATGCCTTGGTGGAGTAAGTGTACATCACATCATCTGTTGCTTCTTTTGAATATAAGAACAAAACTTTTGGCTGTTTACACACCATTCATAAACCATTATTTTTCTTAGTAAATTACGGAAAATTAAGTTGTTCACATTCGCAACGAGAAAGCTATATCATTAAAAAGTACCCATTATTAAGCCTTATAAAGCTCACATGAGCTCCTGAACATGAATTCCCATGACAAGGTTTGGTCTTAAACCCACAATTTCTTGACAATAGGACAATTGTGCATGTTGATTATTTGTATTCTGTCTCTAACGTCTGCTGTGTATTTTCTTAATGACAGAATCATCAAGAGTCGCTCTCGGCAGCGTAACTTCCAACTGCTCATCATCACCCATGATGAGGATTTTGTCGAGCTTCTGGGTCGCTCCAACTACATGGAGCACTTCTACAGGATCAAGAAGAACCAAGACCAATGCTCAGAGATCTCCAAGTGCAGCATCACAACTCTAAATAGCTACCTGCGTTAATACATTCTGTAAACATCGCACACAGGAATAAAGAATGAAGAAACCTTGTGTAGCTAAATAAGCATACAAACTTTAGAACATTACAATTAAGTTCAATTTTAGTTTTGAAAAGTTGCTTTATACCACTTTTAAAAAAACTAAAATATACTCCACACTTCCTAAGTCTGTAAAGCCTAAATATATTCAGGTTCGCTTGACATTTCATGTGCAGCTCAGATTTTTCTGAGATTTCTGTTTTGTTGCTTTGATTTGTTGTTTTTTTTTGTGTGTGTTTTAGTAAACTGACATTACATACAAGCTTCCATTGGGCTGTTACAGGAGCAAACAGTTTTGTTGGTAATGTTCTGATTTTGCAAGTACAATGAAATTCCACTTCATCGTTATAACTGTTTGTGTATTTAGAGCAAAGATAAATCTGGATGTTTGTTAAATGTGTGTTTAAATTGGTGTTGAACCAAAACAAAATAAGAACCAAAGTGTTGTCCAGTGAGCGTTTTTTTTTTTTACATACATCATCCGATACAAAAATCAAGGTTATTCCCGATCGTAAGCCTTTACACTTATAGTTTCCGAGCGATGTGTTGTGCCTAATTACGTGATTATATTTAACTCTTAGGATCTGGAATGGAATTACTACAAGGTGACACTTTCCATCCATCAGTCAATCAGTTGAATTAATTTACCTATTACATTTTATTTGGCTGTCTAACAAAAAAACCAAGTTCTCACCATCATCATCAAAGGATTTTTTTAACTCTCACACTTAAACACTCAAATTTCCTCTGTTCAGAGAATTTAGTGCATCCTCATAAGCAAATCTCAGACCCAATCAACCACATCTTTTATCAAGCTTGCTCCGTGTGCTTGATTAGCCGTTGGGTTTTCTAGTCTGTGCATAAATGCTGACAGTGCAAACAACTTCCAAGAAAATAAGCATTTATCTCCGCCTTTCATGTGCGTATATATTCACTGGGAGCATGTGTAAGGATTGTGTCTAGATTTAGACTACAAACACAACCTGAAGAAGCGGAGTTCGGTTCGACTCGACTAAACAGGATGAAGGCCATAATTGTGCTTCTAGCTGCTGCTGCGTTTGCCTGTGGGACTCCTCATCTAAATCTAAAGTCTCTAATAAAGGAATGTTATAATATTCGCCACGAAGAGGTAAAACATTCAGTTTCTTGGTATTTTTTTAAATATTGTTTGGTGAGAAATGGAGCCTGTTTCACATGATGGGTTTGTTTCTAGGGGCCGTGCAACTCCGTCTTCGTGAAAGAACTTAAAAACAAAACGTGTGGGGTGAGACACAGACACATCAGTGTTTTTGTGATTTAATCAAACCATCATTAAATCTCTTTATTATTATTATGTTTGTTGTTGAATTTAGAGTTGATTATCTTTTTAAGCAAATGGTTTGTTTCACATTCACATTTATTTCCCAGCATTCATTTTGAGACTTTTTTCCATTTCCTGAAGAATCATTTAAAGATTGCTGCCAGATTCCTTCCTAAATATTTACTGTGTTTTTAGGCTGAGTTTTTCTGTCAGGCTGAGAAAGTTCTATCTGAAGTTACGTTCGCTACAGTTACACCTCACTGCAATGTTCATAAACTGCTCAGGAATCTGAATGTCTACAATAATGGGGTATGTATAATTTGTAATTTAAAAGCTTCTCTTAGGCACTTAATCTTGTGGTACATTCTGCTGTCAGATGACAAAATACTACATTGTGTAGGTTTAGAATGTATGAACTTTTATAAAGATTGATAGTTTTTTTTGTTTGTTTTTTTTACTCCAGACGAACTGCACAGTCCCAAACAGTGGAGTTGAAATTGACTTCGGTTCTTTCTTAGTACTTCTGAAAAAATGTGCAAAAAATGTCTACTCCGGGATGAACAGCACTTCTCAATAGCTTTTACTTTAAATTATAAACTTGCACTTATATTGGTATGAAAGCTGTGTATTTATTTTTGTATTAATGTTCAACATTGTTATTAAAATAAATGTATTGAATCTACTGGAGTCATGTGAACAAGGATTTGAATAAAAATGAGTTTATGGGGTTTTGGAACTCCTGCAACTTATTTTGTGTAAGAAAATTTAAGTTTTTACTTTTTAGCAGCTGACAGTGTAGTAACAGGCCAAATGTCCGGGTTAAGATCAAGATCCTTACACTTTTCATTTTATCAGTGTTTATTAGGTACTTTCCAAGCTCCTGATATTACATCATGTCAGTAACATAATGACTAATGAAGTGACATTTAAAGGAGCATCTGCTAAATGTTCTAAAATGCAGGTATTTTTATTTCTTAATCTGAAGAAATGATTTTCTCTTTTATGCAATAAAATGTCAATATTATTGTCAACAAATAGAAAATGTGTGTTTTAATGTTTCAAGACTATAAATCACATAAGTGCTTTTAATTAGCATTTTATTATTAAGCATATTGACCTAAGTCACTATATTAATGTAATAACCTCCCTAAAAAATAAATTCAGTGAACCTAGAAAAATGGTGATATCAGTCATCTTCATCTAAAGACGTCTCAGCAGTAGATAGTTAACAGAACTGACGTGAAAAACAAGACTGTTTAAAAGTTTATACATTTAGATAAAATACACTGAAACCAGATAACACTTGTGTGTGTTTGTGCATCTGTGTGTCTCTGAATGTCCATGGGGGTTAAAGTGCTGCACATACATTAATCTGAACAATGGTTTTGTTTTTCCACACATCATTGGCTAATATTTCATCCACTTTTTATGCTGTGAAAATATTTTAAAGGTTTTCTGTAAAATTCGCTGCTTATCTACATCCATTAAACTACTTGTGACACAGATTTTGCTGTATCCACCAAAGAAATCTGCCCTTGAGCCGTTTTAATGTTTGTGCATATGGGTGCAAGCTGGTGAATGATCAAAATCTATTCTTTAACAGCTTTGATCAGCCACCCTCCCCTGCCCCCATCCAGTCCCCTCTGCTGCAAACCCCCCCCCCCTTGCTTCCACAGCAAGATGCCACAGCCCCACCACTCTGTGCACTGCTATCAGCTCTCAGCCTCAACACACCAACCCGCCCACCGCCGCCAATTCCCTCCAGCCCCCACTCCAACCAATACACACTCCCCCTTACAGAAGCCCAGGTGAGAATGGAGCTCAGGAAGATCAAAGTGAGGAAGGCTGCGAGTCCAGACGGCATCAGCTCCAGGCTCCTGTGCAGACCTGCTATGTGGCATATTGCTGTACATGTTTGACCTGAGCCTGAAGCTGGAGAAGGTGCCACAGCTATGGAAAACATCCTGCATGCTGCCTGTACCAAAGACGTCGCGCCCAAAAGACCTTGGGGACTTCCGACCAGTAGCACTGGCCTCGCATGTGATAAAGACATTGGAGAGGCTGGTGCTACTGTATCTCCGACCTCTGGTGAGCTCATCAATGGATCCACTTCAGTTTGCCTACCAACCTGGCATTGGAGTGGAAGACGCTGTCATCTTCCTCCTAAATCGGGATATTTCGGACCTGGAAAAGGCTGGGAGCACAATGAGAGTCATGTTTTTTGACTTCTCTAGTGCTTTTAACACCATCCAACCTGTGCTCCTGAGGGATAAGATGGTGTACATGGGGGTGGACCATCATCTGTCTGGATATTGGACTACCTCACAGACCGACTCATGTGAGGACTCATGACTGTGAGTCTGACATGGTTGTCTGCAACACTGGAGTCCCACAGGGAACGGTTCTGGCCCCGTTCCTCTCCACCGTCTACACTGCAGACTTCATGTTCAGCTCAGCAACCTGTCACCTGCAGAAGTTCTCTGATGACTCTGCCATTGTCGGTCTGATCACAGATGATGATGACAGGGAGTACAGAGGACTGGTCCAGAACTTTGTGGACTAGTGCCAACGGAGCTGCCTCCAGTTAAACGCGGGGAAAACCAAAGAACTGGTGGTGGATTTCCACAAACAATTTGCACAAACAAACTTCATTAACACCAGTGAACATTCAGGGAAAGGACATTGTAAGAGTCGACTCTTACAAATACCTGGGTGTTCATCTGAACAGCAAACTGGACTGGACAGACAATACTGAGGCAATCTGTAGGAAAGGACAGAGCAGACTCTTACTGCTGAGGAGACTAATGTCTTTTGGAGTGCAGAGAGAGCTACTGAAGATCTTTTTTTGACTCGGTGGTGGCCTCAACCATATTCTATGGTGTGGTACTGTATGCTGGTGCAGCAGCATCTCTACTGCAGAAAGGAAGCTCAGCTCAGTCCTAGGGATTCCTCTGGACACTGTACAGGAGGTGGGAGAAAGGATTACGGTAGCAAAACTATCCTCATTGCTGGAGAACGACTCTCACCCCCTGTATGAAACGGTGTCAGCTCTGAGCAGCTCCTTCAGTGACAGACTGTTACATCCTAAGTGACCTCACCTCTTTTCTCCCTGCTGCTATTAGACTTTACAATCAAAGCTGCCCCTAGTGAACCAGTCACCATAATTACACACTTATTACTGTTTAACTGCAATAATAACAATAACAAAGTATTTTAAACAACACGCAATAACAGAAATTTAGAAAAATGTGCAATATTACCTGTGTGCAATACGTCTTAGTGTAACTACCTCTCTTTATATATTTTTCTGCTGTAACAGAGAAAATTCCACATTGTGGGACAAATAAAGGAATATCTTATAAGACTCAGATAATGATGAGGGTTATATGTAAGACCAATTTTCGATGTCATTCACCACATCATAGTTTTACTTTGTTTATTATTAAATCTTTATTAAGTAAAAAATATATATTTCAGTGGAAGTCTTACATTAGAGGGTTCTGTAACTGCTGGGTGATTAAGTAAAGGAAATCCAATCCAGGCTGTAAACTTAATTCTTCAGTCCAACGTGAATAATTCAGTAACACTCAGTCACCAGCTGTCTACAGACAAACCTCCAGGTTAACTTACATTAACCAGCTTAAACTAGATATGATATAATTCTGTTATAATACATAGTTCAGTTTATGTTACTTAATTACAGACTAAATTCACCTTCTATTTAAACCAAATTGCTGAATGAACAGAATTACACTCTTGTCTTATTGCATTATTTCCCTGAAGTGTCTGCCTGTCTGTGGTAGCAGGTCTACAAGGGCGTGGCCACACAGGTAACTTGGGGTGACAGATTCTACCCTTGAAATATTCCCTGCCACTCTAAATGCCTCCCCAATGCTTAGTTCAGAAAAAAACAGGCATAAATCGGTCTCTAACTCCAACAACACAGAGACGTATTGACTCATCTGCAGGGAGAGTTGATGACGATTTACATAATATTATCATTATATCATGTATATTTATACCCCGAAATGTGCAAAAGATTTAGGCAGATGTTATGAAACACTTTAAAGTAAAAATGCTTTCAAACTTTGATTTTTATAAATTTTGTAAATTTATTTTAAAAAAATAAACATATGTTTATTTTTTATTAATTTACAAAATTTAAAGTGAGCAAACAGAAGAAAAATTGAAATAAAAAAAGTCAGTAAATTTGTAGGATCAGAGTCAGGTGTGTCATTAACCAGTGATACCAGCAGGTGTGTCATTAACCAGTGATACCAGCAGGTGTGTCATTAACCAGTGATACCAGCAGGTGTGTCATTAACCAGTGATACCAGCAGGTGTGTCATTAACCGGTGATACCAGCAGGTGTGTCATTAACCAGTGATACCAGCAGGTGTGTCATTAACCAGTGATACCAGCAGGTGTGTCATTAACCGGTGATACCAGCAGGAGTGTCATTAACCGGTGATACCAGCAGGAGTGTCATTAACCGGTGATACCAGCAGGAGTGTCATTAACCGGTGATACCAGCAGGTGTGTCATTAACCAGTGATTCCAGCAGGTGTGTCATTAACCGGTGATACCAGCAGGTGTGTCATTAACCAGTGATACCAGCAGGTGTGTCATTAACCAGTGATACCAGCAGGTGTGTCATTAACCAGTGATACCAGCAGGTCTGTCATTAACCAGTGATACCAGCAGGTGTGTCATTAACCAGTGATACCAGCAGGTGTGTCATTAACCAGTGATACCAGCAGGTCTGTCATTAACCAGTGATACCAGCAGGTCTGTCATTAACCAGTGATACCAGCAGGTGTGTCATTAACCAGTGATACCAGCAGGTGTGTCATTAACCAGTGATACCAGCAGGTGTGTCATTAACCAGTGATACCAGCAGGTGTGTCATTAACCAGTGATACCAGCAGGTGTGTCATTAACCAGTGATACCAGCAGGTGCTGAAACAGAAGTGAAACAGAAACATCTGTGCAGGAGCTTCACATTGGGTGAGGTTGTGGAGACATGGTTTCATGTCACCATGTCTTGTCACCATGACAAGACTGAGCACAGGAACAAGACACCAGCTAGATCTACTGCATCAGCAAAGTCTCTCTCAGGACAGAGCTCAGAGCAGACTGGGGTTTCAGGATGTGATGTTCAAGCAGTGGGCCAAGGAAAGTTACAGATGAAAAACAAATCACGCTTACAGTGGGACCCAGGTACGTCCTTCTACTGTCTAAAGAAGTCTGGTGAGAAGTGGTCTCAATAGAAGAAGTGCGGCCAAAAAGCCAGACCTTTTGATGTGGAAACGAGGCTAAGAGACTCGACTATGCTAGAAAACATAGGAACTGGGGGGCAGAAAAATGGTTGCAAGTGATCTGTACCTGGGAAAGTGGTATATAATAATGAGTGTCTGCAGGCAACAGTGAAGCATTCTGGAGGTTCCTTTAAGGTTTGGGGCTGTATTTCTGGAGATCTGGTCAGAATTAATGATGTCCTCAATGCTGAGAAATACAGGATGATACTTATCCATCATGCAGTAGCATCTTTCTCTTCTGTTTATTTACTTTACAAATTCCAATTTATTTCTATTGCGCTTTTAACAAGTGACATTGTATCAAAGCAGCTTTAAAGAAAATAAAACAAAAGGTTAATGTAAAGATGAATATAATACAAAAATTCAAGATTAATATTAGTCTTATATTTAAATGTGTATGTATTTATCCCCAATGAGCAAGTCTGAGGTGACCGTATTGAGGAAAAACTCCCTTAGATGATAAAAGAAGAAACCTTGAGAGGAACCAGACTCAAAGGGGAACCTCATCCTCATTTGAGTGACACTGGGGGTGTGATTATAAATATACAGTCTGATAAATTGTGTATTGATGAGGAGTTTGTTGTCTGGTGCTGTATGATTGATTATATGTTTTATAATAATTCTTATAAATATGTGCACGCCTCTGCTATGGGATTAGATTACCGACTCTGTGATGGACCAGTGTTCTCTGTTTTCAGTTCCAAAGCACAACAAAGAGCAAAGTAATAAATAAGTCATCATAATGACCTCATTTTGTCTGTGTTTGTACAATAGCTGTCTCTGTGATTTTGTCTCGGGAAATTTATATAAACAAGTCAAAAATCCCTAGCAAACTGATTATTTGTTACTCATATACAAAAATATTCTTAATGTGAAATGAACAAACTATTTGGCATTAAGAACATAGACAAAAGTTTCATTATTTGTAGCTCATAAAAAAGTATTTATTTATTATAAAGTTGAACTGCACAGTATTAACAGTCTGCTTATCACATTTGTATGTTTGGCCTGAGAGGCATGTTATAATAATAATAATAATAATAATAATAATAATAATAATTATTATTATTATTATTATTATTATTATTATTATTATTATTATTATAAGAGGAAGAAGAAGAAGAAACCATTCAAATGATCACAATTATGTAAAGTTTTGATCATAAATTGAGTGCAAATTAAAATCAGAAGTTCATTCCTTTTGTGTGCACGCACGTGTGTGTGTGTGTGTGTGTGTGTGTGTGTGTGTGTGTGTGTGTGTGTGTGTGTGTGTGTGTGTGTGTGTGTGTGTGTGTGGGAGAGAGCGAGAGAGAGAGAGAGAGTCTCAGTGTGAAAGTGTATAACACTCTGTCTGCTTTTATACCAGTCTACTATAAATATTGCATCGCCCTGTTTTAATAATTTAAAATCTGTACATGAAGCCATGAAGAGAATGAATTAAAAGCATAAAAATGATTGAAGAAAATCTTGAAAGTATTAAAACATTTATTTATATAGTGTTCACGTGTGTTCATGATGTAAACTTAAATGTTCAGAATTTGTTGTTTCTGTTCTTTAGATATTGATAAATCACAGTCCAGTATGATGTAGATTATTCATCAAGGATAAGAGCTCTGCAATGTACAATATCTTAACAGACTACAATCATCTCTCACTCCTCATGACATGAGAGTGAATAAACTTCATTTCCTGACCTTGACTGTAGAAGTATAACTATTAGGTCTATTACTGATTGTTTAGGCATAAAGCTGTGACTTCTGTCATGAATCTGTATTTCAGTATTTAGGATAAAAGTGAATGTCATTTATTTATAGAAATGTGTATGAACACGAGAGCTTATAGATTATTACATAATAGACTATAATAATAGATTATTAAATATTTAGGCACACATTTCGAGTGAAATCTCAGGACATTTCTCCGAGTCGGTGAAGGTGGCTACGATCACAGATTCAATAGCAGCTTTGTTTCTGTTTTTTTTTTTTTTTTTTTTTTTTTTTTTTTTGCAGAATTAATTTCTTTATCCGTTACGTGTGGAAGGAAATGTATTTCATCTGATATCTAAACAACATATAAAGATATTTTTGAGAATGTTTGTGGCGTTTCACTATCGGCTCACGTACATGTGCATTAACAGTTAATAACTACACACACTTCAAGACATAATGTACGATAATACTGAAATAATTCCTAAAGCTCATTTCGCCTTTGAGGCTTCATTAAAATGAAAAGCGCAGTAAAACTGGCATCGTGTTGTTTTAAGACCAGAAAAAGTGACATGCAGAGCTGCATGAAGTGACCTGTGACATTATTGTGCAAAATATATATTATAGAACGAGAAAATAAAAAAGGACTCTTTCTGTATTTCAGGTCCTGCTCAGAAGAACCTGTAGATCCCTGTCACGCGCTTTAAAGTGTTTAGTAGCTCCTGAACATAAGAGTTGATCAGTCAGTGCGCCGCGGAGTATTTCATCCTCTTCTGTTTCTGTCTTTGGTTACAGAACCAAACTCGTACCACGTTCTTCTTCAGGTCCAGCTTCTCGGCGATGGCAGCGATTTTCTCTGAAGAAGGCCGAGGCTGGATTGCAAAATAAGCCTCGAGTGAGCGCTTCTCCGGCGCTGCGATGGATGTGCGCTTTCGTTTGCGATCTCCGTTATTGTTAAGCAGCAGGTCTGTGCGCGCGCTCGTGTCGCGGTGCGCCGCCTCGGCCTCGTCCAGCCACGTCTGCAACACCGGCCGCAGTGCAATCATGTTGTTGTGTGAGAGCGTAAGAGACTCGAAACGGCAGATCGTGCTCTGGCTGAGAGAGCCCACTCCGGGGATTTTGAGGTTGGCTAACGCCGAACCCACGTCTGCCTGCGTCACGCCGAGTTTGATGCGCCGCTGTTTGAAGCGCTCTGCGAAAGCCTCGAGCTCACGCGGATCCGACTCTCCATCACCGCCTGGAAGCAATTGAAGATGGGAGTGAGGGTGCGCGTGCGGGAGACCTGCGTGGCCTGCGGTCTGGTGCAGGTGGCAAGCGACCGCCGGGAGGTGATGCTGGTGCGCTTGCGTGGCCAAAGCCGACGGATCCGGTGCCAAGCCGCCAACGGCTAGCGCAGACGACAGTTGCTCGAGGAGCTCGCTCTCCAGCGCCTGGGTCAGGTGGTGATGATGATGATGGTGATGATGATGATGGGAAGAAGTGGAAGATATAGACGTGGAGGAAGTGGACGTGGCGCACACGCCGCCGTTCATGGCGTGGTACGGTGTCGCGTGAGGCTTGGCGAGTTCAGCGGCTGCCAGAGCTTCTGCGCGCGCCAAAAGGTTCTCATCAAATGCGCAGAATATGTTGGCCTGTAAATGAGAGTTAAAACAAATGGAGAAACGGAGAGAGTGAACGGACCGAGGGAATGGGGAGGGGGTGAATTTTAATATGACAAAATTATGTGATCACAAAATTAATATGAGAGCAGTGAGGTTAAGCTGGAGAATCGTGTCAGAGAGACAGAGAGAGTAAAGTCGTGCAAAAGCAAGAAAAATTGTGAGCTAAACTTTTAACTGGAAAAACACGCGTGCTTAATTGGTATCGCACTGTAAAGAATACTGAATCCCGTTCCACGTACCTGCGGTGCAGGCAGACACACGCGCCGCATGGCCTCTGGGCTCACGTGCACGCCGGAGTATTTGGACTCGTTCACCTGCGCGTGCACAGGGAAGTGCTGCTGTTTGTCGTTCATTGCCGTCCGGTTCTTTTCTCGTGCTCCAGCTCTGAGTTCTCCCACTGTGCAGTTCTCTCCATCTCCACCTCCCTCCGGTCACCTGTCCCCAGCAGACACCTGCTCATCGTCTCACCTTACACTCAAGCCTGAGAGTCAGAGAGCAAACTGCGCGCACTGTAAAAGCTCAATGAAGGCATTTTTTTTGCTAGAAAATTCAGGTCTGAGGTTTATTTGAAATATAATGCGATTTTATCTCCAATTTAGAACCAAGCGGTTTGTTAGTCATTCACTCTCATCTTCTCTTCTGCTGCTGTATAAACCGTTAATAAGTTTATACTAAAACAAATAAACTGAATGATATAAAAAAGGTCGAAGTAATTACAACCGATTACAGTGAAACAGGTCAGAGAGACAGACAGACAGCAGACAGGCAGACAGACAGACAGACAGCAGACAGACAGACAGACAGCAGACAGACAGACAGACAGACAGACAGACAGACAGACAGACAGACAGACAGCAGACAGACAGACAGACAGACAGACAGCAGACAGACAGACAGACAAGCTGCAGTAAAATTATTATAATTTGAAAATGTAAAGTGTAAAGAACATTCAACATTAATCATATTTGTAAAAGAAATCTTATTTTAATGAGATTTTTAAAAATATCAATGTAAAATGATTCATCTCGGCTTAATTGACTCCTTATAAATGTAATGAATTAATTTATACACACATTAACCAAAAATATCAAACACACGATTCAATTTAATACATTAACACTTAAACCAATTATTTAATAAAATGTGCTTTGCTTTTTTGCCTTTATACAGAATTACTGAAGATGTTTTCTTGCTGTATTGTTCAGGTGTCAATACAGAAATGTTTCTTTTATTTATTTATTTATTTATTTATTTATTTATTTATTTATTTATTTATTTATTTAGCATTTATGAAAAAGGTTTTATGAATTTTGTCAGAAAGTCTACAGAATATATATATATGACCATAATTATATGACTGTAAACTATTTAATGATTTCATATATTAACTGTGACATGTTAACAAATTGATATTTTCTTTTTTATATTTTATAGTGTTCTGTAAGATATTAACACAATTTATCTTTTAATATAAATTTAAACACAGTGATCTATGCACTTTCCCAACAGCATATAATCTCATTTCAGAGACTTTTAGGATTAAATCTTAAGACCAGGAAAACTCCGATAATGTTGCTTGTATTTTTCAGGAGCTGAGTAAAGAGTAAATTTCTGCCAACTGGAAATAAACACATGAACAAAGACACACAGAGTGACACAAATAAACATGAAGTTTGGGGTAAATGTTAATGCACCATAGTTTTGAGCAAGACACTCGCTCTTCTTCTCTCTGTATAACAGCTGGATGTGTAGAAAGTGGAGCTCGGCAGTGTCACGGTTTCTCCACCTGATCCTGTCTACCTCTTCTGTCCTAACATATACTGAATTATTCACCAGCTCTGTGGCAGGCATCCATTACCTCATTGGCATTTTCTTATTCATTATGGAGATTGACACGGGCTTCCTCACCAAACAATGAAGTTATCTGCACCAAGACAACTATGCCATGATGTACATCATCCAATTTATGATACGTTTTTTTTTTATAAAGCCATGCCCTCTTTAGATAACATTTCAACACATGAATATTTCAATAGCAGAACCTAAAATGGCTCATTCATCCCTCAGCCCTTCATCTTGATTTACAACAACAGTTTATTCAGGATTCTGTCTCATCCTTCCAAAAAATATATACACCTTATAGAGGGCAGACATTTAAACTAAAACACACATTGAAAAGACAGAGGTACAACATTTCATGGCAGAAACATACTCCTACAAAACAAGATGATAAAAGCAACATCAGCACATGAGTGTAAAGAAATGACGAGACCCTTTATTTGCCATCTATCTCCTGAGGAAGGGCTTTTCCTACTGGTTGTAGCAGTTTTAATTCTAGGGATCATTTTTCCCATGGAATCATGAAGGTCAATTCTTCTTTACCTTTGGCTTTGGTGAACATAAGGGAGAAGACAAACAGCTAATGGAACTTGAACTTGGGAGAGATGAACTATATACTGAGGACATGGCATTTGATGCATGGCAAAACAAAAAAGTAAGTCAATTAAAGACAGAATGTTGTGGAAAAGTTCATTTATTTCAGTAATTCATCTCAAATAGTGAAACTTGTGTATTATATAAATTCAGTACACACAGACTGAAGTAGTTTTTTGTTCTTTGAATTGTGATGATTTTGGCTCACATTTACTGTAATGGACGGTGGAGAAGCTCATAGCTTGAAGTCCAGTGTTGTTTCCACAGTCTGTGATGATTTGGGGTACAATGTCATCTGCTGGTGTTGGTCCACAATTTTAGAGCACTTCATGCTTCCTTCTGCTGAGCAGCTTTTTAAAGATGCTGATTTCATTTTCCAGCAGGATTTGGCACCTGCTTACATGCCAAAAGCACTACAGAGAATCTATGAGCTATTGTCAAGAGGAAAATGAGAAACAAGAATGTTAGGGTTAGAGTTAGGGTTAGAAAATATGAGAAATGAAAGACCAAAGATGAGCTGAAGGCCACTGTTAAAGAAACCTGGGCTTCCACACCAACTCAGCAGGGCCACAGACTGATCACCTCCATGCTACACTGAATTAAGGCAGTAATTAAAGCAAAAGGAGCCCCTACCAAGTATGGAGCACATACAGAGTAAATGAACATACTTTCCAAAAGGCCAACAATTCACTAAAAATGTTTTTTTATTGGTATTATGAACAAAACAACATAAATTATTTCAATAAGACTTCAAAAATCTGTGGTATATTTACAAGCACCAAGTAATAAAATACGTAGAAATACCATTCACTATCCAAGCTTTCAGATGATTCTACACTGTTTTGGCCAAATGAATCCTGTGATGTCGTCTTCTCTCACATACTGCAGGTCTTCTTTGCTTTCTGCTGCCTGTTTAAAACCTTTTCTTCTAACAATTTTTTTCTTTTAAAAACCTGAGCAAATAAAAAAAAAATCTGTTGTATGATCCGCTGTGGTGACAGAACATGAAGCCGCAAAAAGACAACAGCAACATGAGAATGATTGTGTCGCATACTTCATACTTCAGCCACAAATAAGTGAATAAATCTTACAATCTTGCTTTTTGAAATCTCATTTAAATTTAATATATCTACATCACCTGTGATCATCTACATCACCTGTGATCATCTACATCACCTGTGATCATCTACATCACCGGGGATCGTCCACATCACCTGTGATCATCTACATCACCGGGGATCGTCCACATCAAATGTGATCATCTACATCACCTGTGATCATCTACATCACCTGTGATCATCTACATCACCTGTGATCATCTACATCACCTGTGATCATCTACATCACCGGGGATCGTCCATCTACATCACCTGAGTTTCTGAGATGATGCTCTGGTATTTTCAGGAATCTCAGATGTAATAACACGAGATTCTGAGAGATAGATCTGAGCTTTGCTGCACAGAGAAGTCACTGTTTTCTTTATAATCATTCAGATGAAGCTTTTCTGGTGTTTCTGTGAGCTGCAGGAGGGATTGTGGAGTGACAGGTGTTGACTTTTAGTCCCATGCGGCAGTCAGCACTGATTGTGTTAAACCAAATTGATTATTCATCAGCATTTAAATGTCAGGATGAAGCTTTAAGCTTTAATATCAAACTGTGCAACATGTTTTCACTTTAAATTAATATATTTTATTCTGTTTTTGTACGTTTTCTGTTCTTTCCAGAACTGCATGAATAATTCATGTAGCTGAACATCTGAAAATGTATAAAGTGTATAAAGTGGTTATAAAGCTATCAATAATGTTATTAAATATTTGTAAATATATGTTCTTTAGGCCATCCTTAAAATATTTTGGTTTGCAGTAACAGTAAAAAAAAAAAAAAAAAAAAAAAAGGGTCAGTATGTAGGTCTATATTTTTTTTAAGTATCAATATAAAAAAAAAGTGCAATTTCGGTGATGGTGATGACGTCGGTATGACTTTAAACACATATCGTGACGTCACTGACTGGGTCTTCACCCCGTGCCTTCGGGCGCATCATCGCGAACCTTATTTTGATGCCTTAGTTTTTACAGAACTTCGTGCCAAGTTAAAGCTGTCGAGCTGTTTTAATGTTGTTTTAGATGTATTATGGCGCCTGGGGTCAGGGTATATTCTGGGTCAGGGTATATTCTGGGTCAGGGTATATTCTGGGTCAGGGTATATTCTGGCAAACGGTTTCCCTATTGCGGTTTCGCAGAGCAAATGCAGCACACACCGTTTACCAACTCGCGGTGGGTAATTCGCAAAGCACAACAAACTTAAAGTTCATGCAAACAGATATTAATAGACGGGTTTCAGTCAAATATTTATGAATTTAGGAATCACAATAATAAAAGATTGGCTACTTCGCCAAGTTGTCAGAGGAAATGTAACTTAACCGAGTTTTGGAGAAAAAAACAGAAAACAATTAACCATTAGTTTTTATTTATTTATTTTATTTAACCTTTATTTAACCAGGTTGAACTCAATGAGATTAAAATTTACAGGAGTGACCTTTGGCAAGATGAGAAGCAGCACAAGTAATTCAATAACAGACTTAAACAATACAAACAAACTTTTTATATGTTATATAGTTATTACGAGATCTATGCTTAAAGGTTACACTATGCTTCTCTGTCATTCTGATTTCCGTTATAAGCTTATTATTATTATTATTATTATTATTATTATTATTATTATTATTATTATTATTATTATTAGACAATTTTTTTTTTTTTAAATGCGGCCCAGGGCGTTCGAGCCACATGCACCAAAATCGGATATGTCGTAGACCCTGGCCTGAAGTTTGTTGCTTCTATTTTTCTAAGTGATCGGAATTCCGGCATTCCCGGTAGGGAAGCTCAAAGTGGCCTTTTTCCCATAGACTTCCATTATAAACTTTTGAGGTTTATAACTCTGCAAATTTAACTCGAGTGATTTACACAGAACTCGGACAGGTTCTTTAGGACCTTACTCCGGACCAAGTTTTTATTTCGGAGTTCCGACGGAATTTTCGGTTTTCCCGTAGTCGACGATCGAACATCCCATAGACTTGAATAGGGAATTCCGAAAAGTCCTCTAAGCTCTCACACACACAATACATCCAACATTAAGAATTACATGTAATGTTCTATGCAGTATAATAAGTAGAATCCCATAATGACTGCAGTAGTGACATGAAATGTCCAAACCCTCAGTAGCCACTTTTTGCCCAAAGTATTGGCACCCCACCGGGTATTCTGGTGACGTCACTCGACACCACGTGACGTCACGTGTAGCCCCGCCCCAAAAACAAGCGACATGTTGTGACATGTTGTAACAATGTGACATATCAAAACACTCAGCACAATGAGGGGAACTGCCCCATGGGTATTATGGTCACGTCACATGCTCAAGTCCGCTCTCCTCCAAAAGTATTGGCAAGTATTGGCTTTCACAATCTTTCTGTCCACTCGCCTCCAAAATGCACCGGTCTTTGCGAATACTTGCACCGTCAAAGCCAACATCAAAGTTTGGCGCGACGAACTTTACAAATCTAGTTGTCAAATGTGTCAATTTAAAAAAAAACTATTTGGAACATAGTACATACTAATCCAGTTAAGTATAAAGAATTCAACAAATAAGACAGTGGCAACAACCCCACCAAAGCATAACCTCTATTTTGTAATAAAATTATATATTATTTTATGTAATAAAGTCCATTAATATGGATTTTAACCTAGTTGTTTCTAAACGGATGGTCATCATGCCTCCTGCAGAGTTGCCAGATGACAAAGAGTGCAAGCCACACTTTTGACATTTTATGAACTATGCCTATAGAATTTATTGAATGTAATCATCAGAGAAAAAGACTAACAACCAACATTCATTCATTCATTCATTCATTCATCTCCTACCGCTTATCTGAACTTCTCGGGTCACGGGGAGCCTGTGCCTATCTCAGGCGTCATCGGGCATCGAGGCAGGATACACCCTGGACGGAGTGCCAACCCATCACAGGGCACACACACACTCTCATTCACTCACACACTCACACACACACACACACACACTCTCATTCACTCACACTCACACACACACTACGGACAATTTTCCAGAGATGCCAATCAACCTACCATGCATGTCTTTGGACCGGGGGAGGAAACCGGAGTACCCGGAGGAAACCCCCGAGGCACGGGGAGAACATGCACATTTGCGCTACGAAACCGCAATAGGGAAACCGTTTGCCAGAATATACCCTGACCCAGAATATACCCTGACCCAGAATATACCCTGACCCAGAATATACCCTGACCCAGAATATACCCTGACCCAGAATATACCCTGACCCAGAATATACCCTGACACAGAATATACCCTGACCCGCCCGAACCCGTTAATATTATTTTATTACTTTTGTATTCGTTTTTTGGAAAAAAAAAGGTCGGTCTTAACGCAAATTTACAACCGGAAGTCGGTCGGACTTAAAGTAAAAAAAAAAGAAGAAAAAGAAAAAGAGTCGGTCCTAAATTGACGGTCGGTCGGGTGACGGCAAAGAAGACTATTTTTAATGATGGCCTTATAAACATTTTATTCCCTTTTTATGGTTCATAAATTTGTTTTCCCTAAAAAACAAACCTTGTGTCAAAATATTCCTAATTTATCTTCTTCAATAAAACCTTAAGATGAGGCTCATTAAACTTAATCATTATTCACCAGAATATTCATTCAGTTTAATTTATTTGTATAGAGCTTTTAACAATTCACATTGTCTCAAAGCAGCTTTATAGAAGTAATTAAAATTAAGGCAAGACAAGTTTATTTACACAATGGTATGAAAAAGTGCTTTACATAAAAGAAAGTAAAATAATCCTAAAACAATAATCATCAATAAAACAAGAAATTTAAAAACTTTTAAAAAGTAAGAAGCTCATTCAGAAAATGCACAGCTAAGATGAGTTTTGAGTCTAGATTTAAATGTGGCTAAAGTTTTAGCACACTATTTTCTGGAAGCTGATCCCAGCTGCAGGAAAAGCTGCAGAAAAGCTAAAAGCAGATTCCACTTGTTGGGTGTGAACCCTTGGTATCTCTAACTGACTCCATCCTAATGATCTGATTGGATGCATCCAGAATGATCTGATCTGCAATGAATTTAGGTCCTTGGCCATTGAGTGATTAATAAATGAGTAAAAGTGCTTTAAATTCAATTCTAAATAGATTCTTGATTCCTCCGGATACTCCGGTTTCCTCCCCCGGTCCAAAGACATGCATGGTAGGTTGATTGGCGTCTCTGGAAAATTGTCCGTAGTGTGTGATTGCGTGAGTGAATGAGAGTGTGTGTGTGTGTGCCCTGTGATGGGTTGGCACTCCGTCCAGGGTGTATCCTGCCTCGATGCCCGATGGCTCCCTGTGACACGAGAAGTTTGGATAAAGCGGTAGAAAATGAGTGAGTGAGTGAGTGAGTGTGCACTAGAGTGCTCATTAAGGCATCTCTTTCTGATAGAGACAGATCTAGATTAAGTGGCAGCAGAGATCAGTATATCAGAGAAAATACAGAAGTGAACAGGTGGTGCTACATCCTTAATAACAATGGATGAGATGATAAGGGCGTCTTCCAAATGCTGTAAATGTAAATGTTTAGACCCTTACTGATAAGTGAATCTAGAGTGTATCCACGATTGTGTTACTATTTATCTCTAACATTTATCCCTATTGATCAAGTCTGAGGTGGTGGTGGTGAAGAAAAACTCCCCGAAATGATGAGGAAGAAACCTTGAGAGGAACTAGACTCTGAAAGTCAATTGGGTACATAGTACACATACTTTATTTCTCCGTCAACTTGGAGGAGTACATGGCATCAGTGACCAGCTACATCGGCAGGTGCATTGATGACATGACCATCTCCACACGCTCCAACCAGAAGCCGTGAATGACTGCTAAAGTGCGCTGCTGAAGACCAGAGACCTAGCCTTCAAGGAACTTGATGCAGAGTTAACCCATGGAAGCCTGCTGGACCAGACAACATTCCTGGCAGGGTGCTCAGGGAATGCGCAGAACATATCGTTCAAACCGCTCCATGGACAATGCCATTGCCACAGCCCTTCATTTAGCCCCCACCCACCTGGACAATAAAGACACCTATGTACAAATGCTGTTCATAGACTTCAGTTCAGCATTCAATAGCACCTGATTGGGAAGCTGAGCCTGGGACTGTAAACCTGTCAGTCCGGATCGGGAACAGCATCTCCAGCACCACCACACTGAGCACTGGAGCCCCTCAGGGCTGCGTGCTCAGTCCACTGCTGTTCACCTTGCAGACTCACGACTGTGCAGCAATGAGCAATAAAACTAAAGAGATGGTTGTCGACTTCAGGAGAGCACAGAGCGACCACTCCCTCCTGAATATCTACAGATCATCAGTAGAGAACGCCAAGATGTTCATTTAGCAGAGAACTTCACCTGGTCACTCAACACCAGCTCCATCACCAAGAAAGCCCAGCAGCATCTCTACTTCCTACGAAGGCTGAGAAAGGCACATCTCCCTCCCCCCATCCTGACCATGTTCTACAGAGGGAATATTGAGAGCATCCTGAGCAGCTGCATCACTGACTGGTTTGGGAACTGGACCATAAAGGATCACAGGACCCTGCAGTGGATAGCGAGGACAGCTGAGAAGATCATTGAAGTCTCTCGTCCCTCCATCATGTACATTTACACCACACGCTGCATCCGCAAAGCCAACAGCAGACACTCCTCACACACACTCTTTACCCCACACACTCCTCACACACACTCTTTACCCCACACACTCTTCACCCTCCTGCCGTCTGGAAAAAGGTACCGAAAGATATTGGGCCTCACGACCAGACAGTGTAAGTTTCTTTTCACAAGCCAAGAGACTCCTCAATAACTGAGCTGTACCGAGCACAACACACACACACACACACACACACACACACACACACACACACACACACACACACACACACACAAAACTGTATGGACTGAAATGACTATACATCCATGTTTGAAGCACCATCATATCAAACTGTTGGCATATCTTTAAGTTAGCGGTTATCAAACCTCTGATTAAAAACCCAACCGCGACCCAAAGCCAGCTGTCCAACTACAGGACAATATCAAACCTCCCCTTTATCTCCAAGATGTTAATGGATGTGGCTCTGGGTTACTGTTCAATGTCTACAAACAGTACTGTGCTCGTCTACAATAAAATAATTAAAAAACTAATCTAACTTCTTCTCAGCGAGAAAACCATAAATTCTGATTCTGAAACACACACATCAGTGTTTGACGCTGCTGAGAGCACAAGATGACCTCCTGACTGTCCACAGAGAAACAGAGAAAAGAACAGACTGGACAACATTTTCACGAGGTTATTGTTGGAATGGATTATCAAATCTTTTTCTTCTCCATCTTTTTTTTTTTTTTTTTTAGAAGTTGTACTATTCATATTAGTGCCAATTGGACTTTGTTGTTTTTTTTTTATTCTTAATTTTTTCCCATTCCTTTGCCTTTATTAATAATTAACTGAGTTTGAAATCCATTTTTACAAGCAGAGAAAAAAGAAAAATACATCTATAAAGCCTCAAATATATAAACAATAATAAAGATCCAGTTTACAGTAAACTTTGTACACAACATGGTGTAGGAGCAGTTACTCAAACAGTCTAAATGTTTATCCTGTTTCTTGAAATTTGACAATCTGAGACTTTTTAAACGAAAATAGAAGATTTGACTTCTAATACCTAAATGTTCTGATCTGTAGATGCATTTTTTTTATTTTACAAGTTAAAAAAAAAAAGAACAAAACAAAAACAAACACCCAAGCAGTGAAGGATCGGAACATTGTGCCATTGGTTCTAATGGCTAATAAAATAATAAAGCAAACAGTCATTACTATTACAACCATTTACAAAATGTACAAAAAATAATCAGAAATCTTGTAAAAAGTTAGCGGTCCTCTAATAGTGTAAGGTCAAAACAAAACAAGATAATTCTAAATGTTAACACTTAAAACACCACCGTTAAGATTTCCTTGGTAAATAACAATAATCTGTTCGACTCCAGTCCAAAGATCCTTATGGTTTTAGATATAAACACAACTCAGGGGAAGACGTTTGTGCTTGCCACAGACACACACACACACACACACACAGACACACAGACACACACACACATACGCACACACATACGCACACACACACACACACACATACGGACACACAGACACACACACATACGGACACACAGACACACACATACGGACACACAGACACACACACATACGGACACACAGACACACACACATACGGACACACAGACACACACACATACGGACACACAGACACAGACACACACACAGACAGACACACAGACACACACACAGACACAGACACACAGACACACACAGACAGACACACACAGACAGACACACAGACAGACACACAGACACACACACACAGACACACACACAGACACACACACAGACAGACACACACACAGACAGACACACACAGACAGACACACACAGACAGACACACACAGACAGACACACACACAGACAGACAGACACACAGACAGACACACAGACAGACACACACACAGACACACACACAGACACACACACAGACACACACAGACACACACACAGACACACACACAGACACACACACAGACACACACACAGACACACACACAGACACACACACAGACACACACACAGACACACACACAGACACACACACAGACACACAGACATGAGTTCATATTTACATCAAGTGGCAGCACAAATCTGGAAGCTAGAAGAGGAATAACAAACTGTTGGGGTCGTAATGGATTAGATATATATTTAGATTTCTCACACCATTTAGGTTTGTGGGCAGATTCCAAAAATCTTCACAGTAGTCATAAAATAATTACTGATGTCAGACCAATCACAGTGAAACAATATTCAATTAGTTAACGTTAATTTCTGTCTCAGCAAAAGTATCAACTGAGTAACTTATGCTGAAGGTTTAGAATAAAAGAAACATGTTCTAGATAACTCACATTCATCTAGTCTTTAACAGAGCAACTGTCCATCACAGTCCATCCCTGTCCACCACACTGTCCATCTCTGTCCATCCCTGTCCACCACACTGTCCATCTCTGTCCATCCCTGTCCACCACACTGTCCATCCCTGTCCACCACACTGTCCATCCCTGTCCACCACACTGTCCATCCCTGTCCACCACACTGTCCATCCCTGTCCACCACACTGTAATCCAAACTCTAAAAATACTGAAAACCAGTTCTGGAAAATTTTTACAGACTTAAATAAGCTTCTTAA
>NC_062538.1:95000-115000 GCF_022655615.1 Tachysurus fulvidraco
TCAGCAGCAAGAAGTGTTTCAATCGCAATTATTTCACTGATTCTTTATTTACCAAACGTGGAATAAAAAATTATGAAGATTTATATTATTTGGGATATTAACAGTATTAGACATACTGGAATATTACAGGACTTGTTGACTGATCTGACAAAACACCAAGTGTAGGCAGACGGACGGACAGGAGGGCAGATCTCATGGTGTGAGAAGAGCATACTCACAATTAAGGAAGTTTTGCATGTGCTGTGTGTTAAAGTAATGTTTATTAAAGTAGGAGATTACGATTTGCACCTGTATATTCACGATGGTCCCAAACTTGCTGAAATGTCCGTTTAGTTTGGTTATGTTGTTGAGTTCACGGGGAATTCTGCGAACTTCCAGTTTGGTGTTGACGTAGTGGTTCTTCTTGGGGAAGGGTGACTTGTGCTGATTGTTGAAATTTTGCCTAGGGAATGAAAATATCAATATTTTTATGGATCTTGTGTTGGTTCATTTTAGATATATATTCGCACGCACAGACGTTCCTTTGCATTAGTGTGATCTGCCTTTGCTTCTGCCTGAACCACATCTCATCTGAAGAATTAGGTTTCGTTCTTTGTGAAGGAGCTCATTAGTAAAATCGGACTGTGTGATTTAGGGTTAGAACAAATCGGTGTAGAACAGAAGCCCTAAAGGGATCGGGTTCAGTACATTTGCTCTCAGTAGGCAGATAAAGTGACTAGAAAAGCACTGCTTTACATCACCACCTACAGTTATGTGTTGATAACAGCAGAGATGTGGTGAGTGATGGACTATATAATCCTGCATCAAGCAATTTATTTATTTTATGTAGTACTTAATAGTATCATTAATAGTCAATAATTAAAAAAAAAAAAAAAAAAAAAAAAACTTACTTGTCAGTCCAGGGCTTTTTGGCCTGAGGCCCATTTCCACATTCCAGGGATCTCTTCCTGCTGTCGAGCTCCATGCTGTGTCTCACCTCACCACTGGATATCGAAGGCTCGGTCTGGATTACTATGTTAGCAGCTACACAAACACAAATTATTTTATTCGTGATGTTAGAGCACTTTAACAGAGTTGTATACACAAAGTTGTGTGTAGACCGTGTGTGTAATTGAATGTTTCAGAACTGGTACAGTCCCATTCAAAATAAAGATATGTATTAAAATAAAAACAACCAGAAACAGTAAAGAATAATGTTAAATGTTAAATCTGTTAAAACTCATACCTCTGGAGCTCTGAGTGTCTCCTGACGTGAGACCGATCAAGTTGGGTCTCTGAGTCTGAATGCGAGGAATAAATTGTCGGTACTGAGCTCGGCCTGTCCCGGTAATAGCTGGAGATTCTGGATTATATGCTTCAGGATCGTAGCTGTCTGTGGAGTAAATAAATAAATAAATAAAGCCGCTCAACAGCTTTCGATTCAGCCGTAAATGAATAAAAAATGTTCATCGTTTTCACTGATACAGAGGAGCACCGAGTTATAATTAAAGTTAATTAAAATGTGTCCTAACACCACCTACTGTTCAGAGCATGTAATAACACCATTCACAAATCAATACAGAAAACATAACTGAGCTAGTACAGAGCTATAGGAACACACTCACACACACACACACCCCCCCCACCCACAAGCTGCTGTTTACCCAATTACCCCTGGCACGTTTAGATCTGTAAACAAGTTATTCTACAACAGGAGCTAATATGAATTGAGTCTAAATGTTTAATCGGGAGGTGAATCTAAAATTTAACGCCAACAAAGTGAATGAACAGAAAGACGGCAGAAGCAGCTTACATTCAGACAGAGTGTATTGAGGATGTAGAGAAGCAGAAGAAATAGCAGAGGATGAAGAAGGAGGAGGTGGAGGAGGAGGTGGAGGAGGAGGAGGAGGGTTTACTCCAGGTGGAGCCAGAGAGGAGGAGGTGCTCGTCCGTACATGATGTGGAGTCTCTATCCCACTGTTTGGGATTAGAGGCGGTCCTAAATGGAACAAAATAGTAAACCGAATCACACTTTAGTACTAAACATTTAATTCAGTCTGACTGATGCTTGGGGGGGGGGGGGGGCCTTTAACCCTTAAATGCTCAGCTGTATAAATGAGATAAATGGGAGCTGCGCTGGATAAATGCTGTAAATGTAAAATGTTCAGTCAAAACATCAGAATCCTCCTGTCCTAATGTGTGTATCTAATATCTAATAGCCAACATTTATATTTTAAAATCTGCTCCAGAAGACCTTCGGATGTAATTTTTTTAAAAAACATTTTTAAATTATCCCACAAAAATCACATGAATTTACAGAATAAGATGTTTGTGCTTATTTACTTTAAAGTACATTATTACCATACAATTTACATACTTAAATTATGTACAAATATTTCCCCCTTACATTTATTTTAACTTTAATAACTTATCAAAATCTCACTGAACTAACAACCTGAACATCCCTGAGCACACTGGACAAAGTCAGAAACTCCAACTGGACATTAACACCCCTGATGTGAATGGCTAAGCTGATCACGGTCACTTGTCTGTGCTTTCATCGTGTGCCACAGAGTATGCAGTAAAAATCACCCACTTTCCTTTTCATACTGTAAACAGACATTTTCAGTCGCAGCAAAGCAATAAAGATAAATCCAGAAACTAGTCAGCATACAAAACTGTATAGTTCAGTTCTAAACATTATTTCAGCACAACACTGCTGTTATTATTATTAACATCAGTCAGCATGGCACAACCAACATTAATGTTCATGATGCAGCTTTACATCAGACGTAATACTGTGGTATGTTGTGGTATTTACTCTAATGTAAAGCTGTGACATTTTCCTGGACAAAGACGGAGACAAACTGGAACATGAAAAGTTTGATATGACTATCATCATCTATACAACATTTGTTAGACTGTATATTTATAATCACACCCCCAGTGTCACCCAGATGAGGATGAGGTTCACCTCAAGCCCGGTTCCTCTCAAGGTTTCTTCCTTACCATCTAAGGGAGTTTTTCATTGCCACTGCTGCCTGAGTCACCTCAGACTTGCTCATTAGGGATAAATACATACACATTGTGAACTAAATCTATCTAATATTAATCTTGAATTTTGTATTCTATTAATCTTTATATTATTCTTATAATAACCCTTTGTTCTATGTTTATGTTCTGTAAAGCTGCTTTGAGACAATGTCAATTGTAAAAAGCTCTATACAAATAAACTTGAACTAATTGAATTGAATGATAAAATGACTTTAAATTGGTTACTTGGGTTATGGTTACTTAAAAGAAGCACATTCCAGAACTAGAACCAGCAGCAGATGAAACACACCCCAAAAAAAAAAACAGTACTCACCTGCCATGGGGTAGATGCCTGGCGGTGGCGGCTGCCCGTGGGGTGGGATTGGCATGGGCATAACAGGGTGGGGCTCTGCCATGGGGGGCATGGGGAGGGGCATCCTGGGAGGGGGAATGCCAGGGGGAGGAAAGGGAATTATAGTGGGCAGGGCGACGTCGTCCACAATCAAAGGGTCGTTGCCATGGTCGAAAGGACAAAGGTCACCGCGGACACAAAATCCTTTCTCTGAAGAGAGAAAAAAAAGTTACAGAATTTTTTTTTTATTATATTATTATAACTTTTAATAGAAATGGTGAAATCTAAGCTTTAACACCTGACTGACGTGCGAATGGTGCAGATTTAAACAGAAATAGAGATCACAACAGCGACTACTGTGTGCATGTTTTTTCATCACACACACTTGGCTCATTACACAGCCTACTTAGGCAACCTGATTCCCTCAGCAGATCATTTCAGTCGTCTGCCACCGGTGTGAAAAAGCTCCTGGGACTGCAGCATAAATATAAACACTGTCTTAGAAAAGTCCCTCTGAAGCCGACGCGGACTGAGACGTGGCCCTGGAGAATTCTGAATCAAGACTGTACTCAAAATCCTTTAGCACTGTTCATTAGCAACAACAGACTCATCACTGTGCCAACAAAAGAGACAAATGTCTCTGTGGAGCTGAAGACTGACTGTGTGTAAATCTCTGGGCAACTGATCACAAGGTCCTGAGGTCAAATCCCAGCAAAACTACTGTTGGGTAAATAACCATCATCTGTTCAGTCAGTATCAGGTCTCAACTGTAAGCTGTATTTGGATAAAGCATCAGGCAAATGAGTGAAATGTAAATAAAATGAATAAAAATCTCTTCACTGAGCTCTGAAAACAACTCTGACAATCAGATCTTATGTTCTTTCAACATGCAAAAATGTGACAGAACATTTTGATTTAAAGTTTAATGTGTTTACCATCATAATCCCTGCAGCGGTGTTTCAACGGGCCGCTCTTTCCCTCGCCATGATTAGAGTAGTAAGTGGTCCAGTTCTCAGTGGTGCTGTCGGGCAAATGAGCCGATACGGCGCTGGGAATGCTGGGACTGCCCAAGGGGGGAAACGGAGCGCGAGGGTGGGGCAGCGGGAGCAGGGGGAGCTGCGGGGGCTGCTGCTGCTGCTGCTGCTGAGGTTTCCCTAAGGGACCTGATGATAATGTAGTATACGCCTCCGGCTCCTTCCGCTCCTGCTCAAATTTGGACCGATGTTCTGGGGAAAAAAGGTTTAAAAAAAATTCTCACCAACTACAAAAGCAGAACCACAACTAACAATGAACTAATAAATAATAGTAATAAAAAAAATCAATAATAATGAATTACTGCTTGGTAAAAACAAAGCTAATCTTTCCTACATACATATAGCAGATATAGAGAAAGAATATAAACAATAAGCAGTTAATGATTCTAATCAGGAGAAATGTATTTCTCTACAAGCATTAATATGAGAAACAGCTGTAATGTTTGATGCTCTGTGTTTTTAGAGAGAAGCTTGAACATCACTCACCTCGTCTCTGCTCTCGGTCTCTGCTCTTTCCTCTGCTGCTGCTGCGACTGCGACTCCTGCTGCGACTGCGTCCTCGTGAGCTTGCTCTCCTCCGGTCATTTCTCTCTCGTTCCCGTTCTCTCTCTCTGTACATCTCGCTGCTCTTCCCGTGGCGCTCAGGCTCCCGTCGTCTGCGCTCGTCTCTCCGACGCTCGTCTCGATTCCTGGAGGGACACGCAGACAAAATGAAGGGACCATGACTTGAAGCTATAGCTGATCTATGAATCATCCCAGAAGCTGTACAGTGCAGCAGAAACACCACACGACAGCAGGAAATGCTCAGGGGTCTCGTTTATCAAAGGGTGCATGTTAATTCTGTCTGAGACCCAACTGTCAGTAACGTTTTTCTTTTTTTTTTATCACATGCTTTACACAGTACATGTGATTCCTGATGATTTATGCACAGTCTAAACTGTATTGTTTGTGCACAGTGACACTCATTTGCATAAACATCCCTAAATCACTATATAACGTAAACAACTTCTAAAAGCTGCAGAGCCTTTTTGTCACTCTGGTGAACATCTGTGAACATCATGGACCACAACTGTAGAAAAGATTGAAGTCAAGTAAAACAATCAAAAGTTAATTTCTCACTTTAGAGAGTGGTTTTAATTTAATTCACCACCAAGTGCCTAACAGAAATGACTGAATCACCAAACAGCCTAATTTACATTTAGCCCCAAATTTTCCTATTTTCTATCTAGGTTTTGTGCAATTAAATTTGTTTGTTAAAAGCAAAGCATTTACTTTAACAGTTACAAGCCTATTATGCTAGTTGCTGATCATCTCCACCACTGTAACAACAACCCAGTCAGACAAATAAATAAATAATATAACATAAGTAACAGACAGTCAGAAAAGTCAGGTGTTTAACAGAAGATCCATCAATAAACGTACACCAGCATTTATATGTAAGAAGATATTTACCTTGATTCATTGAAGTCTGAGCGATTTCTCAGTGGACTTCTTCGTCTTCTGCTTTCCTTCTCATCCTCCACGTGACCCACCTGAAGAGAGAGTGACATCTGAAGTGACGTCAAACAATTTAATAATTACTTTACAGAGTGACTTACAGAAGTGCTGTAAAATCTCTATCCATAACATTTCCTCATCCTAACACAAGTAGTCTAAAAATAACATCATGCTTTTTATGGTCAGAAATCTCACATGAAGAAACAGACTTCAGTGAATCTCTAACACTACAAAGGTTGTAACACTGCAAGCTTTGACCCTAAACAAGTGGAGTCACTGAGCTTCAGAATGAACCTGGACAGTCAGGGCTTGAATATTTTGTGAGTATTTCTGAGTGTGGGCGAGAGTGCACGCGAGAGTGTGTGCGTGCGAGAGTGTGTGTGTGCGAGAGAGCATGCATGAGAGAGTGTGTGTGTGCGAGAGAGCATGCATGAGAGAGTGTGTGTGTGTGAGAGAGCATGCACGAGAGAGTGTGTGTGTGTGAGAGAGCATGCATGAGAGAGTGTGTGTGTGTGAGAGAGCATGCATGAGAGAGTGTGTGTGTGTGAGAGAGCATGCACGAGAGAGTGTGCTCTGCTTAAAAACCTTGTTAGAAGTGTGTATTTTTTCTGTACTCCTCTCTATCAGGGTTCTAGTTTTGTTCAACTCTGAACATCTGCACCAACATTAAGAGATGATTTGGTGTTTTCTGTAATACGTCCTAAAGCAGATAAAGATTAGCACTGCAGAAATAATAGCAGTAGAAATGTCACCTCTTCTGTTTCAGCAGGCTTTGGAGCTGAAGCTTTTGTCTCTTCTTTAGGAATTTCTTTAGCAGGAGGATTTCCCAGGTAGTTTTTGGTGGTGAGACTTTCAAAGAGTTTCTCCACAAAGCCAGTGGTTTCTGCAGGACAAAAGAGAAGAGTCCATTTATTTAAAACCTGTAAACCTTTAAGTCAGGTTTAGATTAAAAAGGTGGGCTGGAAGTTACAACATAAACATCAGCAAAGTACTTAAACATATTTCTAAAATATATACAAGATTACGTTTGCTAATTAATACACTAGTGATTATATTAAAAAACACTTATGTCCAAAAATAGTTCATTACTTTAAACTGAATTCTCATTATCTTAATAATTTCTAATAAAATATCATTGTACGATTTTTACAACTCAAAAAACAATCAAATTTGCTGCTTTTAATCAGTTTGTCATTTCTGTTCAAAGAAAAGAACGCACTATAGGAGCATTAACCCACAACACACACACACACACACACACCATTAAACTGATCTTCACACACTACTGGAGCCTCATTTCATACAGTCGTTTCAGACAGATCTACAGTATTGTTATAAAGATAAAGATTTTACACACACACACACACACACACACACACACACACACGCACACTATGTGGACAGTGTGTGACAGTAAACACTGTACAATAGAGTAACTCCACAGCATAACAAAGCTGGGAGAATCTGGGTCAGTGTTTTAACAATACCATTTTTTGCAATAATAAAGATACCACATGTTGTGATGGATGATGTTCAGAATTAACACCAGACATTAACATCAAAGTCTATAATATGAACAGAGGTTATGTTCTATATAAAGTTGATGAATGTAGTTTAATGCAGCTTTACCTTTCTGCAGAAACACGTCCAGTTGGTCAGCACATAAAGCCCGAAGCTCTTTCTCTGGTTTGTCTTTTTTCACCAAAGCAACAACGTAGTTGGCCAAAGCTGAAGGATCAGCATCACATCTGTAAAGACAGAAAACAGGACATTATTTCCATATTTCCAGCCTCTGTTTATATTTGTTCACCACAACGCCCAGTGGATTTGAATAGGATTAATAATCACTTACACCCTAAAACATGGACAATAATCAGTAACAAACTTCAGACCGTGACATTTGTCCAGCTCAGTGCTTCATACTGCTGTCAGACCCCGAACTTATAAACACTGCTAATGAATATTCATGTAGAACTAACTGTGTGGCCTGAGGGAGAGAAAGCGCTCACAAACCTTCTGCTTTACAGAAAGCCCAGGTTTACCTCACGTTAGCACAGTTAGCATCAGGCTAACGAAAGTACACAGTGGTGTTCAGGTAAAGTGTTTAAAGTCCCACAGAGCGACATGAGCACTGAGTAATAATAATACGGCGGAGTTAAACACAACACAGAGGGAGTTTAGCATGCTAACAGTTTAGCGAGCTAATCTGTGCTAGCAGGCGCTAATCCGAGCTCTACATGTCACTCACATCGGCTCGAGCAGCTTCGCCAGCCAGGACTTCAGCGCGTCCACGTTATCTATGATCATGGTGACAGAACGGTGCTAAACGTGGAGGTGCTGCTGCGCTGCCGCGGGTCTCATCGTCAGTGAACTACCGTTACAGCTCGACTTTAGGCCTCAGATTAAAGCTCACGCTGGGCAACGCGTTCAAACCCGAGCGCTACCATCATTGACATGCTAACATGCTAACATCAGTGACACCGCACACAGCCAATCACAGAGCGCGCATCACGCACACTAGCGTACTAACGTCACGTTCTGTTTAGTACGGCAGGGTCCACGTCCGGTTCCGCGCACTTTTTTTTACGACGCCGTACTGCGCGTGCGTTTGATTTCACGTCATTCCTGCACATTTGTGGCATATCGATATAAGTGTATATAAATGATGATTGTTGTGCAACACAAATAAAATAACTTCTCTAATGTAAACTGCACATTTCAGCTGGCGTTGGTTTGATTAGTTCGTTGTTATTACACAAGAAGAAAGAAGAACACACACTTCATATTAATATTAAACATTCTGAAATACTTTTCCTTAATAAATATGACAAATCGACCATGTCCTCTAAGAGCTCTTTAAGAATGACCTCAGTTTTAATGCCCGTCAGCACAAATGAGTGCTTTAATGTGACTACATCAGTAATATCATTGGGGTGATCCGTGAGGATTTTTTATTGTTTATTTATTTAGTTATTGGGGTAAAAACGGTGCTTTTGTAGCCTCTGGACCAGGGGCGGTTCTAGACCTTCTGTAGGGTGTCTCCTGCCCCCTGAGTGTAATCTCAGCCACCCTAAAACTAAAAGTATCATTTTTACTTTCATAAATAAGCAATAAAAAAAAAACGTTAACAGGACATGTCGTCGTTGGGAAAGAAAATTATTTATCAGTTTGTTCCAAGAGCGATTTTTTACTTTGCTTTTACGCGCCTATATACTAAATAAAAATAACATTTATTGATTTGGTCTTTGTGAATATTAGTTTATTAATGACTGCATTCATTGGACACTGTTTGTAGAGAATGCACACATACATGAACTGATCTGATTCAAGACTGACATCATTACCTGTATAACATTTTAGTGTCCACTTTTGCCATTTTAAATAATAGCATTACTATGTAGTCATATAATATATAATATAAAACTCTTCTTGTTTTAAATTCTCACTGAGGGCTAAAACCCCTAAAGATGAAACCCTAGAACTGCCCCTGCTCTGGACTAAACAGCTGGTACACACAAGATGGCGATAAAGAAGCACCACAGCTTATCGCCCCGCCCCTTCTCCTATTGGCCAGAAGTGACGCTCTTTATTGGTCGCAGGTTTAAACAGACTTTTGTCTGTGGCAGTTGAGGGGAAAGACAACAACCAATCACAATGCAGCTTGGAGCTGCTTCAGGTTCAAATTTTGTGTCCACATAAGTGGTTAAAACATGTAGAAAATGTTTTTTTACGGAATAAAATTATCAGCAAATGATTTCATGCTTAAAATTCTAATATTTTCCTTTTCTAAAAATCCTATAGCAGTCGATCAGATCAGATGAGATCAGATGTGTTTCAGTGTTTATTCCCAGAGGAACAGTAAACACACGTGTGTGTGACGGATCAGACTGAAGGACACATTCACAGGACACTGAAAGCTGGACATTTTGGGACGGTAACATCATGCATTGCCCACAGCGGAGGGAATCACATTGCTGTGGGTCTAAAGCTCAGAGTAAAGGGACTGGATCTGATAACCAGGTGAGCAAAACTAACTAACTGACACACACACACACACACACACACACACACACACACACACACACACACACACACACACACACACTAACTACTGTGTAATGTTTCTCATGTTTAGATCATTATTTTTCATCTCCTGTACATTTTTATTTGTTACAGGAACATGTTCATCATATCAGAAGAAGTCCATCTTCTCCAAAAGGAGCTCCAAAGAAAAGATCTGCCTTTGTTGACCTTACAAATGTAGGCTGACGTTTATTTGACCATATTTCTTTTTATTTCTATTTAAAATGTTTTGTTTATTGTTTTGTTTTTTTATTGACATTTCTGTGATTTATGTTTTTTGTGTCATTTGTAATTAATTAGGTGTCAGGTTCAGTAACCTGGTCACTGGGATGGTACCAAGAGTCCGTTTAGTGCATGTCTTTGTGTTAAAGGTTTACTCTAAAAGGACATTGTGGTCTGGTTCTTTACCTGGGTTCATAAAGCTCTATCTCTTTTCCCAAACAGACCAAAAAAGTCCAGAATGAAGCCTGTGTCAAAGACATCAATGTGTCCAAGAAGACACAGATAAGCAAAGTGGTTATAAAAGCTAACGACAACCTAAAAGTGTAATAATCAGTCCTCAGATCCTTCACAGACATTTATTATACATAATAATAATAATAATAATCCTTATTGCTCTAATGTTTAACTTGTGTTATTACTCCAGGTCTAAACACATGTTCTCTGAGGAACAGAGTAAAAAAGCTGAAGATCAGATGGATCGTGTGAAGGACTTTACATCATCAGACCCTGGTGTGTCTTCTGCTAAGGAGTGGCCTGCAGTCCAAAACCAAATGGTTATTGAATATTATTCTTAAAAAATAGTTGTTGAACAGATTAAAATGTTTTTTTTTATCAGATTAACCACATAGTAGTGCAGTGAGTTTCTTCGTCTAATCACAGCTCCAGAGTTCAGTTCTGATCTCATGTTACTGTCCCTGTGGAGTTCCACTACATGTTCTCACTGCATGGAATTTCCATCCATAGACCTCTGCTCATTACACTCATGGCTTTGAGCCTGTCTGTCCTGCAGGTCCCAGAAGAGTCTGATGTTGATCATGAGCAAGCTGACGACTGTTTGATGAGTCCAGAGTACACTAAAGATATTTTTGTCTACCTCAGAAACCGAGAGGTAAGAATCTCCTGGGGCTGAGTCCAGACTGTGTGACACTGTGAATGTGTAACACAGTGACATGAACCAAATTATTTTAGAGCTGCTGTGTGTGAATTTTGAAATTTGTGATTTGTTGTTTTCAGGAGAAATTTGTCTTGACTGATTACATGCACACTCAACCAGACCTGAACGCAAGTATGAGAGGTATTCTGATCGACTGGATGGTGGAAGTCCAGGTAACATCCTGTCATGTGGATCTGTCTGTCAGTCTGTCTGGGAAATGTTCCCATCTTATTGTCTTATGTCTGTTAATGTTACATGTGGATGGGTGATGACGTGTCTGATCTCACGGCTGATTAGTGCGATGCGAGTGCGTGTTCTGATTATAACTGAATCTCAACATGTGATTATTTTTACATCTCCACAATGCAGGAAAACTTTGAGCTGACTCATGAAACTTTGTACCTGGCGGTGAAGCTGACGGATCACTACCTGTCCATCACAGAGGTGATGAGAGAATCGCTTCAGCTCATCGGATCCACGGCGATGCTCATCGCTGCCAAGTTTGAAGTAAGACAACAAATTTTATTGTACAGATTGACATGTAATGATTTTTTTACTACTAAGATGCAACAACTTCTAATGAAAGCTGAGGATCACGATGGAAGTGTGAATCCACCTGCTCAGGTTCATGATCAGCATTAGTTGGGTTTTGTTCCTCTGTGCTTTTAACTGTTTAATAAAGTTTATTTCTCATGTTTGTGCAGGAACGCTGTCCTCCGGGGGTTGAAGACTTCCTGTACATTTGTGATGATGCTTATGAGAGACAGGAATTCCTTGTTATGGAAAGGAAAATTCTCCAAGGACTTAACTTTGACATTAACATCCCTGTGCCTTACACGTTCCTCAGGCGTTACGCAAAGGTTGGAGAGTTTCATGCTTTCATTATGAGTTGCTTTTAATTTAATAAACATTATGTACAGTGCTGATAATAATTCCCACAGGCAGGTTGATGAAGCGCCTGATTTACACTCCGATGATGATGATGATGATGATACAGATTTTAATACTCAGTCAATTCAAATCTCCAGTAAAACAACAAAAAGCTAAAAGCTTCCAAGAACGTTAAGAAGAGATTATAAAAGCTTCCTTCTGTAGACACTGAGTTTGTACCTGTGATATAACTGTGACCCAAACCCACAGGTGGCTCATGCTAGCATGGAGACGCTAACTTTAGCGCGCTATGTGTGTGAACTGAGCCTGATGGAGCTGGAGCTGGTGCCGGAGCGAGCGTCACGTTTAGCCTCCGCCTGCCTCCTCCTCGCCTCCATCACTAACAGCCTGGGACTCTGGGTGAGATCTCACACCACTCTGCACATCACACACAAGGGAACAGACTAATCATCTTAATACAGCGCTGTTAAAAAGTTTGTCACAATTTAATGTTTCAGATCAAACAAATTTAGATATTAGTCAAAGCTAACACGTAAACACAACATGCACAAAACCCAAACTACATGTGTGTGAAAAAGTATTTGCCCCCTAAACCTAATAACGCTGGTCTGCACTGCGTTACGGCACTGTGGAGGAATTCACTTAGTTCAGATCCTAAAACAAACTTATTGTGTTACAATAAATATACAGTAAAGCTGCTCTGAGTCACAGCTCCATCGCTGGTATTCAGTCCTTAGTGATGGGCGAGCGTTCTCCTGTTGGCGGCTTTGTAATGACTTACAGATGACACACAGCACTCTTTAACACACACAGTAACACACACTGTAACACACACACACACTTAGCACTCTGTAACACACTCTGTAACACACTAACACACACTGTAACACACACAGTAACACACACAGTAACACATACACACACTTAGCACTCTGTAACACACTCTGTAACACACTCTGTAACACACTCTGTAACACACTCTGTAACACACTCTGTAACACACTCTGTAACACACTGTAACACACTGTAACACACACACTAACACACACACACTTAGCACTCTGTAACACACTCTGTAACACACTCTGTAACACACTCTGTAACACACACTGTAACACTCTTTAACACACGCTGTAACACACACTGTAACACTCTTTAACACACTCTGTAACACACACTAACACTCTTTAACACACACTGTAACACACGCTGTAACACACGCTGTAACACACACTGTAACACTCTTTAACACACGCTGTAACACACACTGTAACACTCTTTAACACACGCTGTAACACACACTGTAACACTCTTTAACACACTCTGTAACACACACTGTAACACTCTTTAACACACACTGTAACACACGCTGTAACACACGCTGTAACACACACTGTAACACTCTTTAACACACTCTGTAACACACTCTAACACACGCTGTAACACACACTGTAACACACGCTGTAACACACGCTGTAACACACGCTAACACTCTTACTCACACTCTCACTGTGTGTGGCGTGCAGACGGTGGCGCTGCAGCACCACAGCGGTTACACACTGCGTGAACTCGGCCCGCTGGTCAGGAGACTGTACGCCATGCTGGCCTGTCCTGCAGACGAGAACCTCAGAGCCGTGGAGAACAAATACTCTGACAAGTAGGTGAGATAAATGTGCTGTTCACACGAGATATTTTGTCTCATATATAATCTGTTTCTTTGCCTTTTGCAGAGTTTTCTTTGAGGTTGCGAGAATTCCGCTGGTGAACCTGGAGACGTTAGAAGCAGCACTTTGTCCCTGACTTCACTGCGGATTAAAGAAAACATCTACACTTTAAATATTATTTATTATTTATTTATTTAATTGTTGTCGTTTTGTACAAGCTTTAAAGGTTTATATTGTTTATCAAGATATTTGTTTTAACGAAGTGGAAACGAAGCATGTTATTAGAGCAGCTGGAGTAAATAAACCGAACATCTCTCTTTACTGCAGAGGATCACGGTTCTACTTCACAGATTCTACACTATGTGGAGTTTCATGATTTTCTTCATCTTCATATGGGGTTCATTTGTGTTCTCCTGGTTCTTTCCACCTCCCAAAAACATGCACATGTGAACTTTGTCCTGGACCGAGAATAAAGTTACTGAAGTTTGTAGCATGAACCTCAAAGCATATTCAGAGTGGAGTAAAGAAATGGTAGAATTCATTTATCATCAAGTGCTGCATCTTAGTCAGCATCACTGAACATCTGGGAATACACTGGAAGAGATGCCATCCATCAGAAGGACACACACACACACACACACACACACCAGGATTTCTGTGCAGAAACCAGAGGATCCAGGAGAACTCCACACAGACAGGAGCCTGAGCTCAGGTCTGAACTCATGCTGGAACTACGAGAAGATGCTCCACGCTGTACCACCATCTCCTTTATTATTAAATAATTATAGCTTTCTCACAAGTGCTCTGCAGTTTGTGTCATCACGTGTCATGATCACTATCAGCCTGAACTCCGGAGCGAGACGAGGACGTGGACACACTGACACACTCATGTCCTCACCTGATGTTCATGCTGCCTTTATCATACATTTAAGATTACACAATTACAGCCATAAACATCTACATAAGTTTGTCATTATAAGGAAACTACAGCGTTAGTAATTTTCCAGTAAAGAAAAGTAAAATCTCATTACTGCTGCAGAGTGAAAGCTTAAATATCTTTAATCTCTAATCTCCAGGATTTAGTTAAAGCTGTCGTGTGTGTAAAACTCGGCAATGCAAGATTTTGTCTCACAAGACAACGATAACAATAATGAGTACAAGAGGGAAAAAAGTCCCTTTACATGTAGACGTGTTTTATCCATTTCCTAAAACAGCAGTAGTGTTTTCACTAAACCCCAAACATCAGCCATGTAAAAGTCTGTGGTTCTGTTCATCATCAGAATCTGACATTAACACCCAGAACTGTGAGAGTAAGATCTCTGATGTGATGATTAACTCACACGTACATTAACATTCAGAGTTAACGATCCATTCTAGTCATAATTGTACACAATGTGAAGTGTTTTAAATGATCAGGATTAACTTGGGGAAAAAAATCATTGTGCAAAAAATGCACGAGAGGATAAAAATAATCTGTTTAGATTATTTACACAAAAACAGAACATCAGTACAACACGATCACATGGTAAGAGTTTAAGAAGCAGAAACATCGTGGTTCCTTAAACAGATTACTTGACTTTACTCCCAAAGCTCCGTCAGTTCGTTATCGCTCAGGATTACATTCCTAACGCACAAGTTCCAGCTGATTTGAACTAAAAGGCAGGACTCCACTGACGTAGTAAGCGATAGCCAGTGAGAGCAGGGAGATGAACAGCAGGAGAAACAGAACCCTCCAGAAGCCCAGATCTTCCACAAACTCCTGCCATGTGGTGCGAAAGCTAGAGAACACACCGTCACTGCGGTGGAGGTGAGGGTTGAGGAGCGAATGACTCTCCATGGCACTAAACAAGAGGAACAAAGAGATTGGAAATAAACATGTGTGTGTGCATAATAGAAAGTGCTCAATATATAAAAGATGAATGTTTTAGAGAGGTGCAGCTCGGTGAAGGGGGTTTGTGTCGGGAGAATTACAGACAGACTTCCTGCAACACTGGAAATATTACTGCAGGTTTTTAGGAACTTCTACTGGTTTAGTTCTAGTCTCATTGCTTGTGATAATGCGTTTCCATAGTAACAGCCCATTCAAGGGGACCTGTATGCAAACGCTCCACATTACATTTACAGCATGGGTTACAATGAAAAAGTGTCAAAGGTTTTTTTATTTTAAATGCAAAAGATAAGGAAAGAAGTGCTAGTTGAAGTGTTTCCTGGATAAGTAGGTCTTATTATTATCTAGAAAATAGATAATAAGAGACAGATGTCCAAAAAACATTAGAATAGAAAAAATAAATAAAATCATTGATTTAATGGACATGCTTATTTAATATGCTGAAGGAATCTCCTCTGTGTGTGTGTGTGTGTGTGTGTGTGTGTGTGTGTGTGTGTGTGTGTGTGTGTGTGTGTGTGAGTGTGTGTGTGAGCTCTGTGCGTGTGTGTGTGAGCTCTGTGTGTGAGCTCTGTGCATGTGTGAGTGTGTGTGTGTGTGTGAGCTCTGTGCGTGTGTGTGTGTGTGAGCGTGTGTGTGAGCTCTGTGCGTGTGTGTGTGAGCTGTGTGTGTGAGCTGTGTGCATGTGTGTGTGTGTGTGAGCTGTGTGCATGTGTGTGTGTGTGTGTGTGTGTGTGTGTGAGCTCTGTGTGAGCTCTGTGTGTGTGTGCTCTGTGTGTGTGCTCTGGGTGTGACCTCTGTGCGTGAGCTCTGTGCGTGTGTGTGTGTGTGTGCATGTGAGCTCTGTGCGTGTGTGAGCACTGTGTGTGTGCGCGCTCTGTGTGTGTGTGCGCGTGTGTGTGTGTGCTCTGTGCGTCAGTCAGAGGTGAAGCTGGAACTTGAAGTTCTCCACCACTTCAGGACAGACATGTTTACACGTCCTTGTGTTTCTAAGCAACAAGACAAGCTGAGGTTTATTTCTTTCTCTCATTAACTTTAAGAGAGATTTCTGAGGAAACACATTGTTATAACTAACGTTTATAGCTAAAACTACATAGTTTACATGTAACTCTATGAGCTCTATGAGCTCACCTCTCATTATCTGCTATGTGCATCTTCTCCAGGCTGGAGTGGGAGCTGCGGTTGAAGCCCTTCACCTCCTGCTCCTCCAGTCCTTCCAGCAGCCGGAGAGCATCTCTGTTTACACCGCGCCTCTTAGCCAGGACCAGAGGAGTCGCTCCATTGTGATTACTGTAAATAAAATAAACCTTATCAGAATATAAACTTTTAAAGTATCAGCACAAAGATGAAGTCCCGCCCACCAGCCACGCTCTGCCCTATCACATGAAACCACCAGCAGAGATGATATATACACGTCTGAGACATGGAGTCAAAGTGCTGCTCCTCTTCCTCATACACAAGCTCACCGACCCCCACGACTGGTGAGCGCTGCTGTGATTGACAGGAGAGAGAGAAAGTAGCCCCTCCCTCTCGGAGAGCACATGAGAAAACTTCCTACAGATGGAATAAGACTCTTTTGAAACGATGTCTTTTGTCTGCAAAATGCTTTGTGAGATACAGATTCTCCCCACTCATGATTTACTGTTTAAATAAGCACAATTCAGGATTTTTTCCATGTAGAAAAGTGATCATTTCATCATAAAAATGTGAAAGCCCAGTTTGTTTTGGGGACGAGGACAGAGAGACTATAGAGAGATGGTTTGGACATGTACAGAGGAGGGAGATGTTACATTGGTAGAAGGATGTTGGAGATTGAGCTGCAGGTCAGAGGTCAACAGGAAGGACAAAGAGGAGATATATGGATGTGTTAGATGAGGAGATGAAGGTAACTGGTGTGGGAGAAGAGGATGATGAGGATAGACTTAGGTGGGAACTGATGATTCTATGTGGCGCCCCCTAACGGGAAAAGACCGAAGTAGAATAATATAAAATATAATATAATAAGAGTAAACACTGGACATTTGATAAGTGTAATATTGTGTAGAGATAATTAAACCCTACACGTGCTGTTCAATATTATATTTGTTAAGAAAATTCACGGACCAGATGTCGATCTTGAGTCCGTTGGACACTAGGAACTGGATGGTGTCCACGTGTCCACACACGTGTAGAGCCGTGTTCCCCTGCGTGTCAGTGGCCAGCAGGTCTGCTCCAAACTTGTGTAGCAGGCGGCAGATCTCCACGTTTCCACGTGCCGCAGCAAGGTGCATTCCTGAGCGTCCGCGATAGTCACGTGTGTTTGGGTCAAATCCGGTCTCCAGCAGGCGCTTAGTGTAAGAAACGTGTCCATCAATGCAGGACTGCAGCAGTGGCAGTGCGGACTGAAGGGAATCACTGGTGAACATGTACATCACTGCACGTCCTACACAACACACCTGATGTCAGTGTTTAATACAGAAGGCAGTCATACATCATCATCATCATCATCATCATCATCGCGTTAAATCTAACATCAGCCTCGACATTTAATTACAGTCTGAGAGACAAACAGCACAGAATCACTGCTGCTTATGATGACGATCACGTTCTGATTCGTTACCATAAACTACTGAAGCTGTTAGCATGTACTTTAGCACTTAGCCACGTTAGCTAACAACACACGCTGTCTAGCCAACATACAGTATGATTGTAAAGGCAACATGACTAATAACGAAGTAAAATAATACCTTAATAGACAGATTAATGTTAGAAATTCTCCGAAGCCGGTTTTCTCCCTGTTCGTTTGGACACCGACAACTAGCTTGCTTGATAAACAAAAGACGTAAACCGGAAACTGATGCCATAGGCGAAGCTACTACAACTCCCATAATGCCTTGCAATGTTTTGGTAACGTTTGTCGGCTGTGTGTGCGCGCTGATACTGCTGGAATTTGTAGTTCTCTTGATGCTTTTTTGACACAAGGAAATCAACACATGGACAATATCACCCACAATTCTGTGTTTTTGTATTTGTACGTTGACTTTAAACACTGATGACAGCTCAGTATGGAGGCAGGTAAGAGATGTGCACATAAAACCGTTAAAGTTCAGCGTGTGTGTGTGTGTGTGTGTGTGTGTGTGTGTGTGTGTGTGTGTGTGTGTGTGTGTGTGTGTGTGTGTGTTTATTTATTTATCGCCTTTGTGTACAGATTAAAGTGAGAAACGGTTTGGGCTTAAAGTGTTTACTTCTTTCCGGCTTTATTTTTATTACTGAGGTTCAAGTTTTCTCATTGTCTCCTGATTAGTGGCCTGAACACACACACACACACACACACACACACACACACACACACACACACACACACACATATATATATATTCAAGCAGACACACACACACACACACACACACACACACATACACACATATATATATATATATACACACACTCTCACACATACACACACATATATATATATACACACACACACACACACACACATATATACACACACTCACACACATATACACATATATATATACAAACACACACACATATATACACACACACACACACACACACACATATACACACACACACACAAATACACACACACACACATATATATATATATATATATATATATATATATATATATATATTAATGATCTTTAGAAATAAAATTATGTGATTGTATTAAAAGTAATTTAGTGAGTAACTCTAACCCTGCTGTCTGCTGCTGTAATCGTTCTTGTCACTTTCTCCAAGTTTTAGCCAAGTATGAAAACCAGATCAACGTGTTCTCTGAATTCCTTGAAGATTTACCAGACACTGAAGGTCCAGTGTGGCTTTTAGGAGAATCTTATAATGTTAAAACAGGTAATAATAATACACACGTCATTGACATAAGACATTCATAATAAAGCATGCAGTACTTCACATGACCTCACAAAATGATTAGAATCAGAGCTTATTATTATACAGTGTTTCTGTAAATAACATCAGAACTTCAGCTCTAAAACATTATTACAGGAGAAACTGTGAACTCTAATCTGAAGGTTTTACAGTTTGTGTGATCATCTTTATTTTTATTTATTTATTTTTTAACAGAAAAGTCAGAGCTTCTGTCTGATGTGCGTTCACGGCTGTGGTTTACATACAGGAAGAAGTTCAGCCCTATTGGTCAGTAGCTGATGACGTCACCAATTTCTTTCTGTTCTGTTCATCAGGCTGTGAGAGGGCAAAGCCTGATAGTTTTGGGTTTGTGCTGATCACATTATATTTCTGGCCTTCAGGAGGAACAGGTCCATCGTCAGACACCGGCTGGGGCTGCATGCTGCGCTGTGGGCAGATGATCCTGGCACAGGCCCTCATCTGCAGCCATCTTGGAAGAAGTAAAGCAAAAAAGAAATGTCTGAATTCTTATACAGATCTAAAGGCTGCGTTA
>NC_062538.1:117500-137500 GCF_022655615.1 Tachysurus fulvidraco
TGGGTTCCTGTGTGATGTTTTTAAGATACTGACCTCCTTCATTTAAACCTCAAATCATTTCAGTTCACACCAGAAACACTGACTTCACATACAGCATCAAAAATGTTGATGAAATATTACTGAGGTAACAAATACGGAGCAGTGAATCATCTTGGGTCACATTTTGAAAATGAAATCTTTTCTCTTTAATAAAGGAATGTTTTAAGATGCCTCAGTCATGTGGAGTTCTTGGTGGAAAACCCAACCTGGCTTATTACTTTATCGGATTTCTAGGTGAGTTTCTTCTCTGAGTCACACAACACAAGCGAAACTAACACAGTGATAAACTAAAGGACAAACTGACGGGACACTGGCTGTGTTCTGATCTGGGGCAGTTTCATGTGGGCTATTTTAGCAGCATGATTAAAGGAATTGGATCGATGGAGTAAAAGACAATAATCTTAGACCAGAGTAAAATACTGACACTAATCTGTTCATCTGTTCATGTTCTGGGATCAAACTGAAAACATGATTGATTTGGTTTTTCATGTTTGCAATCTGTCGTTCTCCTTCTTCTTCTTCTTCTTCTTCTTCCTCTTCCTCTTCCTCTTCTCGATGTTTGTTGTCATGGTGTTAAAGTCTGGGGGCGAGTGTAAAGTGTGTGAACTGAAAACTAAGTGCAGGTTTCACATGTTTTCTTTCACTGTTACTGCCCACGTCCTCCTCAGATGATGAGCTGATTTATCTGGACCCTCACACCACCCAGTCAGCTGTGGACTCAGAGACGGAGCTCGGGGTGGATGATCAGAGCTACCACTGCCAGAGGAGTCCTCATCGCATGAAGATGGAGTGCCTGGACCCGTCTGTAGCTCTGGTGAGGCTGCAGTGATGAAGTCCGAATCATTTCAAACGGATTTTTTGAGGAAACCTGAGCAGCAGAATTTGAGTTCTGAGTCAAAATCTGAGTCAGTTTAAAGAAACATGAAGCAAAAAATAGTGAAGTGAAAATCTGCATTTAAAGATTTACTGAAGTGTAAATAAATTAAAAGTAAATATTTTAACTGATTTATTTGTCCAAATATTTGTTAAACATTACACAAACCTAAAATTTAATCAGATACCTTATTAATATTTAACTGATTAGCAGCAGTTGGGGAGAAAAAATGGAAATTATTTAACAAGTAATTTGAATTTTGAAATGAAAATAAATTAAAAAAATGAAATAAATAAAATAAAAATTTGAGTAGAATAAAACTGTAATGTGAAATTATTCATGTTTGTTCTATCTGCGCTTCTTCACAGGGTTTCTTCTGTAAGAGTGAGGACGACTTTGACAGCTGGTGTAATCAGGTTCAGCAGGTAGAGCTTTAAATGTTCCTCATTGCTGATGGATTTTTTGATCAGTAGTTTATTATATTTGTCCTTTAATTCTTTCTGCTTGTGGCCTTGAAGGAAATCCTGAAGAAGCGAAACTTGCGAATGTTTGAGTTGGTGGAGAAACATCCGTCTCACTGGCCTCCGTTCATTCCTCCGACTAAACCTGAGGTGCAGACCACAGGAGCAGGTGAGATCACTGATCCCGACCAGCTCGTATAGATTAGCTGTTAACAGCATGAGCGTGGGGCAGTGTGGGGCAACATGGGGCAGGGCAGCGTGGGGCAGTGCGGGGCAACATGGGGCAGGGCAGCGTGGGGCAGTGCGGGGCAATATGGGGCAGGGCAAAGTGGGGCAGTGCAGGGCAGTGGGGAGCAACAGGGGCAGTGCAGGGCAGCATGGGGCAGCCTGGTTCCTGTACTAGTGCCAGTTGCAGTTCTCATTATGACCACTAGGTGCAGTAATAATACACTCTATGCTGCAGCTTGCTACATGAAAAACCAGAAAACATTCTCACACAAAAACTTTTTAAATTGTTGTTGCCTGAAAAGACGTGAGATATTTAAGTATATGTAGGTGTGACTCAGGAACTTGATGAAGATTATCATTTGTTAAATGGTTAATAAAATCAGTTTCAGAGTTTCATGATCAGGTTTTTTCCTTTGTAGAGTTCATCGAGTCCACAGAGAAACTGTTTGAGTCTGAGGAGGAGTTTGAGATCCTGAATGCTTAAACTCCACAACTTAACCTTCATGCAATCAAAGGAAGCTGATTGGGCTGAAACCTCAGATCAACCTCAGTGTTCAACTTCTCCACACCGTAAAAGTGCCTCAGATCAACACCAAGCACAGACAAATAAATAAACAACAAAGATACACCAGGACCTAAAGAGCTGGGAACGCTGAGCTGAAGGACGGAGAGGGTGAAGCTCTCAATTAGAACAAGCCAAGGATTACTGTAGCCACTGTGTGTGTGTGTGTGTGTGTGTGTGTGTGTGTGTGTGTGTGTGTGTGTGTGTATAAAATGACTTGGAGAATTCTCAGGTTGAATGAACTGCATTGTACTGTATCACAACATCGCCTACTGCACAGGACCTGTTAGAGAACAAGCATGGAGTTGATGAGGATGATGATGATGCTGCCACAGCCTCAACACACACACACACACACAGTTAAAATGTGTCCATCATAAACAGAGTTAAATAATAAATAAATTCATTTTTTTAATTGTGCATTTATATAAATATGCTTGAAAATAAAAAAATATTTAATGCAGCTTTTCTGCAGGTTTGTAAAGCATCTGTAAAAAAAATGAAACTTTCAAAATGAAATGAAACAATAAGCATTTCGTCTTCACCATTTTTGACTTTTGCAGTATTGATATTTTTAAACTACAGCAGCTGATTAATTTGTGGATTTGGACCTTCGGCATATATTACATTCATTTAGATTTACACTCACTGGACATTTTATTAGAAACACCAGTGCACACACTTGTCCTGCCAACCAGCCAATCACGTGTCAGTAACCTGACGTGTAAGAACATGCAGGTGATCTTCAGTTTGTCCAGCAGAGGGCAGCATTCAGCGTTCTGCGCCATAATACCGCACTATTGTGTCAGTGATGTTTAGATGGGAATCTCTGTCCTTAACACATCTTGGAGCAATGTTGCATCATGTTGGATCACAAACATCTGATAAGAAAACACAAGCATCAATCCCAGAAAGGAATACCTTGGCACTTTTTTTATTGCAATAGCTCTATGACAAGCAAAACCCAATTTGTTAAATATACACCAAAAATAAAATATAAAAATGTAGAACTGACAAAAAAATCCCCAAACACCCTCATTCTGAGATCATGGACAGTGGGTGCTGTGTAGCATGATCAACAAGAGAAAGGGATATCAAAAAATTACAATATTTACAAAGGAAGACAGTGTTTCGAATGATCCGGTTCTCCCAGCATGGTTCAATCACAGACTTTAAGCAGGAGATTGTGAGCGTTGACTGGAATCCTCAAGAGAAAAGAAATGCAAATCATCAGCACACTCTGCCCAGTTCAGCTCATTTTTTCTTGCTGCTCTCTTCCTTAAAAACTCAAACAACAAGGTAAATAAAAAAAGACCAATACCATGATTCCACTGCTTACAATATCAGGTTCCCCAGTTCTAGATCCTCAAAAGATCTCAAAGTACAAAATAAAAACCTGAGCGTGATTCTTTTTCAGCTCATTACTGCAGTTTAGGAAACTTCCCAAAAAACCTAGAGGACTGTTAGTATTCTTCACCCCTCCCTCAATCCCACATCACATTTACATACATTAAAAGCAACGCAATATCATGACATAAATGCTAGTTAAAGTAAAAAACTATGGCTGCCAGAGTGCCATGGAAACAAATGGAAAGCTCACTGACATACAGCGTGGGGATTTTTGCCCCAACATCAATCTGGACGACTACTGCAAAGCTAAACACTTCTCACTACACAGCTTTCCACCACGACCTCTAGCCAACACGTCTTCTTATAAAGCTTTCAGGTACAGGCAAGGAAGGGACTGGGAATATCCCTTAGGTAGAAACCATAAATAAATAAATAAATAAATAAATAAATAAATAAATAAATAAATAAGATTTGAGAAAACACGTTCTTAAATAACTTCATTATTTACATGAACATCTCCTTTCTGTAAGCGTCACGTGAGCCAGCGAGGCTCCGTACAGACGGCGCCGTGTGCAGTGAACAGAACTGGATCAGATTCAATCAATCAATGGATAAGTAAGTGAATGAATGCAGCAGAGATCAGAACAGAGCACTGAGAGGAAGTGGAGGCTTCACCGGTGTGGACGTCACCTGTGTGGACGTCACCTGTGTGGACGTCACCTGTGTGGACGTCACCTGTGTGGACGTCACCTGTGTGGACCAGAGGAACAATTTCAGTAAACTTTGTCCTCTGGCTGAAACTGAAGACAGTAAAAAACTTCAACACATCTGCAGCATTTTCACAGAAAATCAAAATAAATAAAAAAAATACAACAGAAGGAAAAGATGTTACTCAGTGGCCTTCCACATTCCAAATACAAAAAGAGACTCTCTCTGTGTGTGTGTGTGTGTGTGTGTGTGTGTGTGTGTGTGTGTGTGTGTGTGTGTGTGTAAAAACTAGACTTTACATCTAAAGAGATTCCAGGTGATTAAACATTTATCTTTTTCAGCATGAGACAGATTTACTGAATCGATTTCCAGTGATCTGGACTGGAGGTAGTGACGATGTGAATCAGAAACGCTGTCTTACATTTATTTAAATTTATCTAATAACTACAAAGTGCTAAGTGTGAGTTTGTGTTCAGTGAGACCCCCCACCCCCCACCCCACTCTCCAGGAGGGGAAACTCCTCAGAGCTCAGAGACGTTAGAACACTCTCTCTAAACATCACTGCAATCTACTGCTTCAGGAGACACACATGTGCTTCTGCAGCATCTGTGGACCTTCTGAAGTGTTTTAGTGAATGCAGAAAGGAATCAGTGGAAGTCTGAAGACTCGCACGCTGGGAACAGGATTCACCCCAAACGCCATCGACATCACCAGAACATTCAGCTATAAGGAATATACAGCGCATCCAAGTCCCCAGTGGAACCCAAAATATTAACTAGTCTCACTTTAAAGGTGGTGTGTGTGTGTGTGTGTGGGTGTGTGTGTGTGTGTGTGTGGCCAATATGAATCCCTTAACTGATGTGTAAGTTCCCCAAAAAAATAAACTGTCTAAAATGTCTCAGACAGACAAATCGATCTAAATAAATAAAGAGGTGTGTGTGTGTGTGTGTGTGTGTGTGTGTGTGTGTTAAGGGGACTACTAAGTAGTTGGCACATTTTTACAAAATCTCATGTAATACACAAGCACCTGGTATTTACAGTGATTCAGCAGGTTGTGAGGACTGAGAAGAAGAACATGATGGAGTTTAGTAAGTGCTCGAAGTCAGATGAAGTTCACAGCTCAGATCAGCGCAGTCACTCACGTAAACAATAACACACGTGTGTTTTAACTGAACAATAAAAATGGAACCAGTCTGAGGCAGTTATGTAAGAGACAGAGCAACAGAGGCTGTGTAGTTTATTCAGTCTTTGCAGTTCGAGGTCTGATGAAGAGGAGGAGGATGAGGGTGAGGCAGCTTCCTCTTCTGCACTCTGGAGTCCACTGGATTTCCAAAATACTGATTTCCTCCCAGCATACAGCATGTTCACTCTGCGACACACACACACACACACACACACACACACACACGTCATTTTCAAAAGAAACTGGTGTTTATTGGTAGAGCTTTAAATATAAAAAACATTAAAATATACTTAAACAAATAATGTATTACTTAATATTGTAATATATATCTGTATTACATGTTGTGTAGTTGTGTAGATGTGTAGATGTTGTGTACATGTTGTGTAGATGTTGTGTAGATGTGTAGATGTTGTGTAGATGTTGTGTAGTTTACAGGCTGTTATAAATCTCTACACACAGTTCATTCATTATTGACTTAAATCAGAAGTATTTAATAAAACAGTTCTTCACCACGACATTGTGGATATTTACAGAATAATCACAGCGTCACAACATTATAGTGTTTATTCTGTATAAAACTAATATAATCTGTCTCTGTTCTGTCCTGTGTGTGTGTGTGTGTGTGTGTGTGTGTGTGTGTGTGTGTGTGTGTGTGTGTGTGTGTGTGTGCGACTGATTTGTTTGACTAAATTAAGATAACGTCCCCAGTTCAGGACAGACGGTGAGATTCGGCCTGTTGGTCTCACGACACGTCTCAGGGAGGAGAATGAAGAGGTTTGAAACATAATTAATAATTAATATTAACATTAACATCATTTCCTGAGATGTTTGTATTAAACTAAAAGTAATCATTATTTATGTGTTTATTATTGTTTTTATTATTATTATTATTATTATTATTATTATTAATATTAATAATAATAATAATAATAATAATAATAGCAGTTTTTAAACTGTAATGTTGGTGTTTTTGTGCAAATCTGTGTTTATATTTATATAAAATAATTGATATAAAGAGTGTAAATGTGATGATCAGAGTTTTATTTGTTCAGATTAACATGTGCTCAGTCGAATACATCCATGTTTCTGCACACGGGGCGTGTAAACTTATGGACTGATGTAAACGTATGTAAACTTATGGACTGATGTAAACGTATGTAAACGTATGGACTGATGTAAACGTATGAAACGTATGTAAACGTATGTAAACGTATGGACTCATGTAAACTTATGGACTGATGTAAACGTATGTAACGTATGTAAACGTATGTAAACTTATGGACTGATGTAAACGTATGTAACGTATGTAAACGTATGTAAACTTATGGACTGATGTAAACGTATGTAAACGTATGGACTGATGTAAACGTATGTAAACTTATGGACTGATGTAAACTTATGGACTGATGTAAACGTATGTAAACTTATGGACTGATGTAAACGTATGTAAACTTATGGACTGATGTAAACTTATGGACTGATGTAAACGTATGTAAACGTATGTAAACTTATGGACTGATGTAAACTTATGGACTGATGTAAACGTATGTAAACTTATGTAAACTTATGGACTGATGTAAACGTATGTAAACGTATGGACTGATGTAAACGTATGTAAACGTATGGACTGATGTAAACATATGGACTGATGTAAACGTATGTAAACGTATGTAAACGGATGTAAACGTATGGACTGATGTAAACGTATGTAAACGTATGTAAACGTATGGACTGATGTAAACGTATGTAAACGTATGTAAACGTATGGACTGATGTAAACGTATGTAAACGTATGTAAACATATGGACTGATGTAAACGTATGTAAACGTATGTAAACGTATGTAAACGTATGGACTGATGTAAACGTATGTAAACGTATGGACTGATGTAAACGTATGTAAACGTATGTAAACGTATGTACTGATGTAAACGTATGTAAACGTATGTAAACATATGGACTGATGTAAACGTATGTAAACGTATGTAAACGTATGTAAACATATGGACTGATGTAAACGTATGTAAACGTATGTAAACATATGGACTGATGTAAACGTATGTAAACGTATGTAAACGTATGGACTGATGTAAACGTATGTAAACGTATGTAAACGTATGGACACGTATGGACTGATGTAAACGTATGTAAACGTATGTAAACGTATGGACTGATGTAAACGTATGTAAACGTATGTAAACGTATGTAAACGTATGGACTGATGTAAACGTATGTAAACGTATGTAAACATATGGACTGATGTAAACGTATGTAAACGTATGGACTGATGTAAACGTATGTAAACGTATGTAAACGTATGGACTGATGTAAACGTATGTAAACGTATGTAAACGTATGGACTGATGTAAACGTATGTAAACGTATGTAAACGTATGGACTGATGTAAACGTATGTAAACGTATGTAAACGTATGGACTGATGTAAACGTATGTAAACGTATGGACTGATGTAAACGTATGTAAACGTATGTAAACATAAGGACTGATGTAAACGTATGTAAACGTATGGACTGATGTAAACGTATGTAAACGTATGTAAACGTATGGACTGATGTAAACGTATGTAAACGTATGTAAACGTATGGACTGATGTAGAGCTGATAAATATAATCATAAACATATAAAAAGCATCATTTATATAAATAAATGTAAGAGTGCAGTCACTGTGTAGAGGAGGAACTTGTGCTTATTGGGTAATAATTAACACCAGACGTCTGACACCCCACACACACACACACACACACACACACCCCACAAACACACACACACACCCCACACACACACACCCCACACACACACACACCCCACACACACACACACACCCCACACACACACACCCCACACACACCAAACACAGAACACCAAACACACACAAACACAACACACCGCACCACACACACAAACACACCAAACACAGAACACCAAACACACACAAACACAACACACCGCACCACACACACAAACACAACACAACACACCGCACCACACACACAAACACAACACAACACACCGCACCACACACACAAACACAACACACACAAACACACCACACACAAACACACACCACACACCAAACATAACACACACAAACACATACCAAACACACCACACACAAACGCACACCAAACACACACACAAACACACACCACACACAAACACACACCAAACACACCACACACACAAACACACACAAACACACACCAAACACACCACACACACAAACACACACCAAACACAACCACACACAACACAACACACACAAACACACCGCACCACACACACACAACACACCACACACACCAAACACACTGCACCACACACACACAGACACACCACAACACACACACACCAAACACACCAATCACACAAAACAACACCCCAAACACACACATCACAACACACCAAACACACCAAAACACAAAAAACACACCACAAACAAACACACACAAACACACCAAACACAGCACAACAGACTGAACACACCAAACACACACACCAAACACACACGGTTACATTCCTGCTGTAATGTAACTGACGCTGTCGTGTTCAGTATCATCTGGTAATAATCCATCATCAGTGTGAGATTTTTATATTATTTGTTTAAATAATCTTCTTATTAAAGCAGAAGAGTTTCCTGTAAAGATCTCCTGTGATTTAGTTACAGTCCGTAATCTCAGCAATAAGGAGAAGCCGAGCGCTGACTTTCACTGCATGACATCATACCACAAGCTGAACTTATTCATATTTATTCATGAGGGGTTTTTTACAGCATGAGAAAGGAATAAATGATGAGAGAAATGAAACGAAGCTTTAAAGGAGCTGAACACAAACCTGTGGGTTAATGTAAGTGTAAAGTGTCTAAAGACTCACAATTACACACAAATAAACACCAGCAGACACCAGAGGGACACAAAGACTGCGTCCCCTCACTTACGTTAATCATTTCTGTTACTTAAATCATCAGTCAGGAAGCAGAAGACAGTGTAGACTGTAGATCTGCAGGAGCTTCAGTCACAGACGATGACAGACACGATGAGAGCCAACGAGAAACCTTTATGCATTTAGTCTCATTTTCAGTGCAAAACCCCACAAAAAGCTGCAATATTCATTTTGCCAAATGAAATAAAAATGTAACTGTGTGCATTTCAGTGGCAGTGACGAGTCATTAGGGCTGAAACAATACTGATACTGAAAAGAAAAAACATCTCACAAAATCAAAAAGCAAAGAAAGAAACAATGACACTGAACAAGCATTCGATAGTTAGCAGTAAATTAGCAGTGAGCGAGCGGTCCGGGGTGTGTGATGTACTGCTCTGTGAAAAAGCTGCCAGGTTAGTCGTCATTTAACTTGTAGCATAAGGGGAGACAAAAATACAACCAACCTTTGGAGGCAGTGGTGTGTCCTCCTGACTTGGATAAGTCCAAACAAGCACAAAGCTCATGCTCCTCAAGTGTCCCGTGAGATGGGTATGGAGGTGTGGCATCGTGGGTCATCCTGGGGACTTCCCTCAGGTCCAGAGCGATATAGTTGAGGTAGCTGGATGAAACGTTGCAGCACGTTCCTCCAGTGGCACAGTTAGCAGTGAGGAGAACAGAGTCTGGAGATCTTTGATCTTCTGTGTATGACCACATGCTGTCAAACGAGGCCGAATTCTGCCATCGACAGCCTTCTACAAGATTCACAATGGCAGAGGGTCTAGCAGTACATCCACCCGCAGTGCCACCAGAACAAGGGTAGAAAGTCTCTGAGCTGTGTCTCCTCCGGCCTTGTGGATCTACCCTTATGACCTTAGGCTCAGTTTGAGGGCTGGGTGACCTTTCTGACACACACAGGTGCTGTATCAGCCTGGAGGGACTCTCAGCTTCTCTGTGGATGTTCTTGGGGACAAAGTCATTCTGAGCCTGGCCATAGGTGCACCCTAAGGGGCGTGCGTAGTTCGGAGGGTTCCACGGGGCTACGAGAGAATGGCGAGGAGGACGGTTCTTCAGAAGGTTGTCCATGTTTAGACCCATGTAGTCATGGTCAGGTGAAGAGCAGCACAGCTGATAACAAGGCTGAGAACTCGGCCCGGTGGGGGAGTCCACTGCCGATGGGGAGGATGTGGGGCCTGCATGAGGAGGCCTGTCTCCAGACTCCATGTGAATGTACTCTCCTGGACTGGTAGGACTCAGAGGTTCAACAGGCGACTCGGGAACATATTCTGCTTTTCGGCGATCCTCTCGGCACGGGGTTTTGTAAGAGCGTGGAAGAGAGAAATAGGAGCCATAAGACTTGGGGCCTTCAGGGGAAGTCTGCCTGTAGCCTTCAGCAGCACTTACCCGGGACATGTCCATGTATTCATCATATTCGTTTTGGCTTCTGCTGGAGGGACTGTTTATTCCAGGAGAAGGGTTGTCTTGTGGCAGCATCATCATGTAGCCGTGTTTGTCCAGCTGCTGTAAGGAGCACGGATGAAGGTGCAGGGAGACCGGGTCGTTTGCTCTGGGTTGCATAGGGGTGTAATCTGTATGAGGAGAGGAGATGATGCTGTATATCATAGGCATGTAACCGTCTTCCTTAAGCAGTTTCTTCTGACCGTCTGTGTTGAGAGAGGGAGGCCTGTTTGGGTGATGTAACTCAGAGTAAGATTTATAGTCTGCTTTAAGGAGGCAGGAGCAGACAGCATGCCGTTTTGACTCCACAGGGCTCGGTTCATCTAATGAAGATGAAGTCTGTGTTGCTTTCTGGTGCATGACACCTAAACTGTTCCCAGGTTTTGGCTTGGTGTAATGTGTGAGCTTGAAAAAAGTTCTTTCCATATAACTGCTCTCCTCCTCAAAAGTCCTGGTTCCACCCTGTGTGTCTTTGTACCAATCCATGGCCATGTAGTCCACAAGTCGGTTCTCCTCCCTAATGGGCGGAGTGTCACTGTGAGGTTCAGGTGTACTGCTGCTTGCATGGAAATATCTGTAGTCACATGGGCTTGGACAGAATTCATCAGAGGAGTTAAAACCTCCATCACTGGGAGAGCCACAGATGGAGGAGCTGGAGGGTCGTGTGTGTGTGTCTGAGGCTGAACCGTGGCCACTGCTGCTAGAAACGCTGATGGGACTGGTAGCAGACAGGAAGTGCGATACGGGCAGCGAGGCAGAGCGGGTATGATGGGCAAAACCAGGTGAAGCGTGGGTACAGCAGCCACCACTCTCCTCCCGGCCCACATTGAGGCAGGGTGTGTTTAGGTGCAACAAGCTGCCCGTGCCCGAGCTGAGCGGTCGATCTGAGGTGCCCTCGCCTTCACTGGACGTACGGTAGCGCTGTCCTATCATGCTTTTACTCTTTCCTGCAGGAGATATGCCCGTCACTGAATCAGTTCTGGAGGCACGCTGGAGCCCTGTCTGGCTGGGAGGGAGATTGCCAAAGTGGCGGCGCGTCGTGATAAATGGTATGGGGTTGGAACCAGAGGACTGGCTCTTGCTCCGTGGTCTGAAGTCTGGAAAGGCCTTTAAAGCTTTCATAGTGTCCAGTATGGTCTCGTGCATGTTCTGAGCCACTACAGAGTCTTCCACTTGTACCCAGATCTCACCTGGACCAATAGAAGAAGAGCGTCCCACCTCGATAAAGAAAAAGCTTTCCGAATGTCCGCAACGGCGAATGTTCATCAAAGGCAGGTTCACAGCAGGGGTTTCGGAATTTAACTTCACTAGGTGAATTGTCTTGGCGGAAAGGCACAGACGGTACACCCCCATTAAATTCTTGGTCTGCCCCAAACCTTTGGGTTTCACATTCACCTGCCACACCTCTTTAAAAATGGTCCCAGGTGAAATGGTCCCATAACCGTCATCTAACTCGTCCGTGTCCAGCTGCCCCTTTTTGCCCTCGGTCATCAGTTCTGTGAGGGCCAGGTACCAGTCCTCCTGCTCCTGCTCACTGTCAGCCACCATAGCAAAATACTCATCTTTAGTATAAAGAGCAATGAGGTATTTGTTCTTAGCATCAGCCCTCTTGTTGACTGTGAAACACTGAGACAGGTAAATAACCCTCTTAGGAGGACACACAACACCGGCAGTGGAGGCAGCAGCTTTTAGTGCATTTCGGAATTTTTTCTCACTGTCATAGTACTCCAGGCGACTGGGCCCAAGGTTGCTGGGTCCCCTCAACACAAAAAACCTCTTGTGTCCATGTTTCTGTTTTCTCAGATATCCACACTTCCACACATCAGCATCCACACTGCCTGAGCACACGGCGGCGGCGGCGGCCAGAGCGGCAGCGGTGGTGTCCGTGCTGAGGACGCGGCAGAAGGCAGAGTCGTGCACCTTGTACTGGAGCGCGGGGAGATGTTTCCTCACCACAGGATCCTGAGCTTTCTCCTCTGGGAAAAGATGATGAACTCTGAAGTGGTAAGGTGGTGGGTGTCTCCTCGGAAGAGCACCGTGGTGGTGGTGGTGGTGGTGATGAGCAGAGGCCGTGGAGTGCGCGGGCAAGCGCGAGCCACCGTTATTGATTGAGCAGCAGGAGGAGGAGGAGGAGGAGGATGAAGACTCACCGCTGGTCGCGACCGCCGCCGTTTTTGCAACACGACGCGTCTCCCGCGGCAACATAACGCCGTTATCGTGGAGATCTGCCATGGGACGATGAAATTAAAGGTCACTTTACCTCAGTTACACTGACGCACGGCCCATTTTTGGGAGGGAGTTTGGGGAGAGAGAGAGAGAGAGAGAGAGAGAGAGAGAGAGAGAGAGAGAGAGAGAGAGAGAGAGAGAGAGAGACACAATGAGAGAGAATGAGAGAGACACACACACAGAGAGAGACACACACACAGAGAGAGACACACACACACAGAGAGAGACACACACACAGAGAGAGACACACACTGAGACACCCACAAACACACAGACAGAGAGAGAGAGAGAGAGAGAGAGAGAGAGAGAGAGAGAGAGAGAGAGAGAGAGAGAGAATGAGACAGACACACACACACACACACACAGAATGAGAGATGAGCTTCCCTCCTTAACGTAATAAATCCTCCCCGCTGTGTGACGCGGTGTCCTGGCGGATCTTCAGTATAAAACGCAGGACAAAACGTGGCACCTCAGCAGACGCACCGAAACGCTGCCATGATCCAGCTTTATTTCTCCCTTCACTCATGGTGGCTACACATCACTACGACCCAGCGAAAACATCACGTGACACAAACGTCAGCGAGAAGTTCAGGGCGATAGGGAAGGTACAGGAGATGGGCCATGCTAGGCAACTAGGCCTCTGATTGGCCAGACGCTCAAAAGATCTGTGACTGGCACAGACAGCAACTAATAACATGGAAGGATCCGCTGGTGTCTCGCGTCTGATTGGTGCGACTGGTCCTGTGTGCAGACAGAGGCGTGGCTTAAAAAAAAAGAAAGATGTGTAATGAGAATAAGGACGAGGTTCCTCCAGAAAAGGAGACAAAAAGGCAGGAGATGGAGGATCACAATGAGCTGCTGTGAACAAAGGGAAATTAACCTTTTACTGAAGTCTATTATTCTGGTGTCATTTCAGGGTTCTGTGTTTAACATGATTATAATCAGAGACATGGATCTGTCTGTCTAAAGGGTATTTATTTATTTCTTTGTTTGTTTGTTTGTTTGGTCAAAACCTACATATATTGCGTGTTATTAATTTCTGTAACTGCTGTTTGTTATATTGTACTTGTGTTAATGTATTTTTCTGTTTCAAGCACAATTAAAAAATGAAGAAAAATTTTAAAGACTTCCACATTTTTATTTTTCTATTTATTTTAACTCACTTTTACCAACTGCTTTATCATGGTCAGGGTGTAAACACACACACACACACACACACACACACACACACATATACACACACATATACACACACTTATACACACACATATACACACACATATACACATACACATATACACACACACATATACACACATATACACACACACACACACACACACACACACCCACACACACCCCTAAGGGCAATTTTATCTTCTGGTTTCTGTCGTGTTTGTGGAATGAGAGGAAACCAGAGAAAGCAAAGGAAATCTGCTCAGAACCCGAGAACATGTGAAACTACACCAACACACGAACCTGAGCTCAGAATCAAACCCTGGAGTTGTGAGTGTCACTGCTGACAATTTATCTCAATCCATTGCAATAATAATTTAAATCAATATTACACTTCTAAATCACAAGACAACATTCAGGGCATTACATATGATACCATCTAACAGGTCGTTTACTACATTACAGGACAGGACTAATCCTGGACAAGTCATTAGAATAAAAAAATGCAGATGTAACTATTACATCTGTTCAAAAAAAAAAGAACACGACTACATGCTGGAATTATAATCTTTGTGTTAGTCCAATGTTTTAAACCGTATTTTTAAACAGATATTTCATTGTTCAAAAGTTCAGGTTGATCCTCCTGGACTTAGTGAACCAGAGTAATGGGTGAGAACAGAGTCTGATCTTCTCTGGCTTAGCCTTACAGTCCCAGTATAAACATTACAGCCGAATTCATTTAAAGAACCTCTTACTGAGGTATCTGATCATCTCCAGGTGCCAAAAGCACTTCATCTCTTAACTCTTAAACATACCACATCCTCCACAAGTACAGAATGAATCATTTTTGTCCTCTGGGATGAAAGGTACCGTAACCCCGTTAAAAGAATCATGGTTTCATTCTCAGATTCTTCCAAGTTGAAGAGTTGCTTCTTCAGTCAGATATTATAACTCACATGTTCTCCTCATCTATGCCTGCTTTTGTGGAATGAAGAAAAGATGCTGGAAAAAACCTTCTCTCTAACAGTTTCTGTGACATTAATGAGTTGGGGGAAAACTATTTTTCTGGAAACTTAAACATTACAGACATTGCTTTTGTGCTCCTGATCTCTTAATGTCCATCACAGTAGAGCTGTTAATGATGGTGGATCACAAAATTTTCCTCAGTGAAGTCCACATTGGGCAGCTGAGCCACATGCCTCACAACCAAGATCTTCTTTACTGCTTTCTGCAGCAGCTGCTTGAAGTCACGCACCATCTCTGACCTGCAACACAGCAATAAGCAACATCAGTTCAGATCATCTGTAAAACCCCTCGTCCAACTCGTTCCTCAGGAGACCTGCCAGGATTAGGGATCTGTGTAGATTAGTCATTTAACACAGTCAGTGAAGAAAAGGAGGCAAACATGAAGCTTTCACTTTGCCTCATTTGGTTTTATTCAGTCCTTCACTAAACACTGCTAAATCATTACTATTAATGTAAGGAGTTTATGTGAGATTTCAGAAGAATGCAGGCTTGTGTGATATAACAGTTTAATTAGACCTACATGATATTACACAGCTACAATATCCAGTGATCTTTAATCTGTTAGATTAGATTAGATTAATTTAGTTTAGATTAGTAGATGTGTTGAAGTTTGTGTAGAAGCTCCACAGTTTAACTTAAGAGTAAACTATTTAGGGTTAGGAACAAACTCGAGTTCCCTCTCATAAATCCTCCAGAAAATCAGCCTCTTACTCTACAATAAAACAGGAAACGATCCAATGCACATATGAATCTGGACTGAACTGTGCAGGTGTTTTTGATCTCTCTGATGTTACCTGACCGCACCTGGAAGCCCCGCCCCTTCCCTCCGACTCACAGTGACCAGAGAATGTTTTACATTCATTCATGAGAAATGACCTGTATCAGTGTGTGTTCCGCTTAGTGAACATTACACACGTGTACAGTTAACATCAGGTAAATATATTTATTAGGGTTGACATGGAAAAAATCTGACTGAAAATGGTCAGAAAGTGAAACAAAAGAAATATATACTATATTTAATTAATATTCGTATCACCAAATCAAACCCTTTATAAATGTTAGAAATAATCAGGAAGTAATACCATTTTTTCTCTCCTGCTGTGTTCAGCATTCAAATGTGTTGAAACACTTTGAGCTTTAAATCAACAGTGAAAATGTGGGTCAGTATTTAACGTTTCTGTGGATCACCAATAAATCCTGTTGAGTTTGTGTGCTTGTGTCTGTCTGTAAGCAGCTCCTGACTGCACAGTGCTGATGTTCTCACTGCTCCTCTTTACACCTGACCTGGTGGAAATGATCAAGAGTTTTCTGCCAATGACAAGTAAGGACGTTGTATATCACACAAGCCCAGGAAGTGTATGAAGGAAATTCCAGGCTATGATGGAGATGCCAGAAATGAAAGAAGCATAGTCAAAGCTTTATAGATGAATAAGGCACATGTGGAGACAGACAGACATAAAGAAAGTGGAATCAGATTCTGTATAAAGTTGTATTCATGAAGGATCTGAGCTGTGTGACAGTTTGTCACTACTGAGAGACTTTCTCCTGAACTTAAACACTGCTAACCTTCACCACGACTGCCACAACAATACACATCATTTAAATATTACACACAGACACTAAATATAAACAGGCACAAATCCAACCTTCAGTTAAAGTGGTGATGTAGGTAACTAAGGTGTTAATCACATCTGATCAACAACAAACACCGCTGATTTAACAGTGTTTATTAAGGAAGGATGTTAAACAATAAAACACTCAGATTCTTTATGAATACCTGCTCCTCATTGTTCTTTAAGTACCACCCCACACGTCTGAGACAATGAAGGCAAAATCACAGCAGAGACATGAAATAAAGTTTAAAATAAACACTGTAATGAGTTTAGGTCAGGAACAGTGCTGCGATGATTGGAGCTCCAGCGCTGGATGCATAACACTACCTCATTTCTTCTTTGCTAATTGGGCCTCAGCTTTCTTCCGTTTGAATCGGGCGATTTCCTCCATCTGCAAGCCGTGGGCCATTTGTCTGAAAGATATATTAAAGAGGCACGATAAACAAGCCAAACACAATACAGGGACGGGGAAAGGGGCAACCAGCTTCAATCCTGGAGGCCAGGTCTTGCCAAAATGTCCTGAGCATCACATGATGTTTACCTCCAGGAACAAAGAGAGCTACCCCTAAAAGAACTGATTAATAAACCTACCCTGACTTGAGCTCAGGGGGAACAGGGAGCGGTTTAGTGAATCCATCTTTACCCACAAGCCAGTAGGTTTCCTCCATCCCTTTGCCCTGCCGGGAGTGAAGCGTAATTTAATCAGGGATTAGAAACAGTTTGTAGGAGCAGATACTTTCTGTGCAGACGATCATCTTATCACCTAGTATTCAGTTATCTAACATCAGACTCTTCTGTAGCTGGGCAGGAAGTGACAGATTCTGGGTAAGAATTTCGGCCTGTTGGGGAAATGTTATATCTGCACTGTCTGTATTTATGTTATTGGGGTTTTTTTTGTTTTTTTTTAAATCAATGAAAATATTTGTTTGTTTTTGGTTTTTGTTCCCTGTAAAATCCTGTTTTTTTGATCTGTTGTGGCCTGAACATTCATTTAACCCTAATACTGTTAATGTTTTACCGATATTTAATACGGTTTAATATTTTATATTACTGATACTTGTGAAATGTAAACATAAGTGTGTTTGTGTGTGTGTGTGTGTGTGTGTGTGTGTGTGTGTGTGTGTGTGTGTGTGTGTGTGTGTGCGAGTGTGTGTGTGTGTGTGTGTGTGTGCGTGTGCGCACGTGCGTGTGTGTGTGTGTGTGTGTGTGTGTGTGTGTGTGCGTGTGCGCACGTGCATGCGTGTGTGTGTGTGTGTGTGTGTGTGTGTGTGTGTGTGTGTGTGTTGTATTTACCTTTAATTCACTTCTTCCACGTATCTGGACCTGATATCCTTCCTTAAGGTCCAGAAGGATCTTCACCGTGGTGTGACTGACATGGATGCGGTACGCTGCACACAATGACACTCCAAATCAATTCAATTTAAATTTATTTGTACAACATTTTCTCTCAAGAAACATAATACAAAAAGTTTAATATTCTACAAAGCTTAATACAATACAAAATTCAAAATGAATATTAGATTTCTATTTAAATGTGTATTTATTCCCAATAAACAAGTCTGAGGCGACTGAGGTAAGGAAAAAAACTCCCTCATCACTGATAATTACTCTAATCTACTCTGATAATCACACTAACTCTCCGAATATTCCTAAAAAAAATGATAAATTCCTCTGAACATTATTCATGTCAGGAACAGTTTGGACTTTTCCCTGCCTGGACACTAGGGGGACATTCTGGCAGGTATTGTCTTGTGCCATGTGTTTTTGTTTGTGTGTGTCACGTGTGTTGCCCCGCCCTGATCCTTAATCCCTTCCCTGCACACCTGTTCCTCGTGTTTCTATGATTGCTTCCCCTATTTAACCCTGCGGCAGTGTGTCTGGTTGTGTCTGTGTCTGTGTCCGTGTCCCTGTGTCCCCAGACTTTTGTCATTCTCCCTAATAAACCTCCTTTTACCCCTGCACGTGGGTCTGAATGTTATCTGTGATGTCATTTTAATTTTCAGTTTGCAAAAACGTATTAACATTAATCCTATTTAATTAGCTGTGTTTTAATAGTACAGCTGCTGTTTGGCTTTGTGAACATTAGCAGGACTGTTTTGTGAATACTGGACTTCCCAGTTTTAATTTCTTTTGTTCCTTTGCTTTAATACTCTATTTACTATCGCACCACTGTAATAATCCAAGGAGAAGGTCTTAAATTTGCTTTATCTGCTAGCTCAGTAAAAACAAACTGTAATGTTTATTTCACACATTCCCTTGTTCTTAGGAAACAATGCGGTAAAACATCACTTCTCTTTCACTTCCTGACTGCCATGTTGTTGTATTTTTAGATATTTGAGTCACTCACGCATGCCAGTGGACTCCATTCTGGAGGCGATGTTCACTGTGTTCCCAAACAGACAATATCGAGGCATGGTGAGACCGACGACTCCAGCCACACACGATCCTGAAACACAGTGTGGCTGGTAAAGATGAGTCCTGAGACCAGGACATGGGACTTGTCCCATGTTTTAAAGCAGGGCTCTGTTGTCTCTCTGGAGCTCATACTAGACTCTACAGGCTACTGACCCGTGTGAAGTCCGATTCGAATGCGTACTGGAACTTCAGGCATGTGTCTCATCTTGAAGGTGCCGATAGCGCTCAGGATGTCCAGCGCCATGTTGGTGATCTCAGCAGCATGTCGGTCACCGTTGGGAACAGGAACTCCAGACGCCACCATGTAAGCATCTCCAATTGTTTCCACCTGAATATCAGAGGTGTGAGTTAACTGTATTTTTAGGTACACAATAAATAAGTTTCATTAATGTTTTAAGTGTATTGATTATTGAATGTGAGTTGTGAGAGTTTACAATACACTTTATTAAGTTCGTCCAGCTAATTTGCACTTCACTTCTTTCAAAGGTCAGTGTGTGTGTTTCTATATATACATCTTATAGGGTTAATCTAATTACAAAAGAAGTATAATCTCCCATGTAGGATCATTACTCTATTCAACAAACACTCCCTAGGAAGCTCCTTATTCTGACCCGCAGACACACTCACAGTTCATTTCAGAAGATTGTATGGTGTAAGATATCAGATATTATTATCTGAGAACTGTTTAATTTATGAAGTTAATCCATCATTATTATTACATTTTAATAATAAAATCTTTTTACCTTG